>NC_132926.1:18665825-18825825 GCF_047675955.1 Chlorocebus sabaeus | reverse complement strand
CAGTCATTTATTCTACCCAGCCATCCATATATCAAAAATATTACACACTACCCCCTCCTTTTTTCTTGAAGACAGATTAACTGTTCTTTTCAGTTTGATTAAATTTCAGTATATAGTGTTGATGTGCCTACTTTTTTATCTTGTAGCTTATGTTTTAAATAAAGTTGCATTTCTTTGGACTTAAGTTGTATTCTATTTTGGGGGCAGTTGTTAATAGCCACACTCCACACTATTGTAGTTGTAGTCAGGTACTTTTGCAAAGTTGTCTTTTCTTTTTTCTGTTCCTCCAGTAAGACAAATACAGATATTATAATACTCATGTGTCTGTTGATGCCCTCATGACTTGGAACATAGCAAAGGTAAGCCATTTATTCCTTAGCAATTATGAGCCTTTAGGTTTCTGGTAAGATGAAAGAGAACTGTGTGTTTTCTAATTTTAATGACACCTGCATTTGCAATGTATACAATCTATGATCCTCCATAATAACATAAGGTAGATGACACTCTGCCCATATTCAATTTTTATCAAGGTTCCTATTCATCCACCTCTACATTTCCATTAAAATTAGGTTTTGACTGGGCGCGGAGGCTCACGCCTGTAATCCCAGCATTTTGGGAGGCCGAGGCAGTCAGATCACGAGGTCATGAGATGGAGACCATCCTGGCAATATGGTGAAACCATGACTCTACTAAAAATACAAAAATTAGCCGGGCGTGGTAGCACGCACCTGTAGTCCCAGCTACTCAGGAGGCTGAGGCAGGAGAATCGCTTGAACCTGGGAGGCGGAGGTTGCAGTGAGCTGAGATCGTACCACTGCACTCTAGCCTGGTGACAGAGCAAGACTCTGTCTCAAAAAAAAAAAAAAAAAAAAAAAAAGAAATTAGGGGCTGAATGAGCAGTTCGATGTCTACGTATGATTCAAACCTGTCCAGTTGATCTTGAGACCTGGTTTAATTTAATTTCTCTGTTTTTGAATAGTAACATTGATAACCATCTTTCACTTACTTCCTTCATTCTTGTGTCAAGAACAAAGAAATGGTTAGAGATAAACCGGTTAGGGATAAACGTTTAGGGATAAACTGGGAATTCCCTGGACTTGGGAAATCAGAAACTTGGTCATTTCCCACCACATCCCTCTTTTAAACTTCCCTGCCAAAGTTTAAAAACTCCAGCTTGGTTGGAGTTCATGAATAATGTATGTTCTTTCTATAAGAATGAATAGGATTGTCTGGTAATGTAAACATTTCTGTGCAAGTTCTATAGGTTGATTGGTAGGAAATATGGTTAATTCGCTTTTTAAAAAAACTGAATACCTGTGAAGGATTTCTATCATTATGGTCAGACCTAGTCAAATAAATAAAAGAGATGAGGTTCATCTTATTTATTTACTATTATTAATTTTTTGAGACTGAGTCTCGCTCTGTCATCCAGGCTGGAGTGTAACGGTGCGATCTCTGCTCACTGCAACCTCTGCCTCCTGGGTTGAAGCAATTCTCCCATCTCAGCCTCCCAAGTAGCTGGGACTACAGGCGTGTGCCATCACGCCTGGATACTTTTTTGTATTTTTAGTAGAGATGGGGTTTCACCACGTTGGCCAGACTGCTCTCAGACTCCTGACCTCAAGTGATCCGCCCACCTCGGCCTCCCAAAGTGCTGGGATTATAGGCACGGGCCACCGCGCCTGGCCGAGGTTCATCTTTAGTGTTTTCTTTAGCACCCTATGCTCTGTTTGCAGCCCTATCTTCCTTAAATATGTGGAGCTGGTCAGTTTTTTTATAATGCAGTGTCCAAAAATATATCAATTAGGATTCACACAGCTCTGTTCAAGTTTGGGTTCCTCAGACAATGATTCCTAATTTACTCTCCAAATTCTGAGGTTGAAATTAATGGTTTGAGTAAAAGCAATATACAATAGTTGAACTAAAGCTAAGAACACTTGTCCATAGTACACAAATCAATAAATGTGGTCTGGTATATGGAAGATGAGCCGTGCATGTCTGAGTGCTTAAGAGCATGGGCACAGGATAAGAAAATAAAACCTCAGCCCCTATGGTGGTACCGTTATATGCAGCATTTTAGCAGATCCAAATTTCACATAAAGATTCATAGAGAAAGAATTGAATTTACAAAAGTAATTCTTCATAAATTAACACTTTCTCATAAGCTCTGGTAGTTGGCTTGTGTATTTACCTTGTTTACCTTATGAGGTAGATATATTCTCACCTTACCTAAAGATGAAGATGCAAAGGCTCTTGAAGGTTAAATAACTTGATCTAGGTCATGCAGTTTGGAAGAGGAGCAGCTGGAGTTCTAACTCAGATAAGCCTGACTCCCAAATCCACGTGCTTTTCACGATTTCATTCGGTTCTTTAATTTTTCTTATGATTTCTCTGAATAGTAAATTTCCTTAGTGCAGTTAAATATGATTTGATTGATTGGTATTTGCTTGGCTTTTAAAGAACTCCTTCAATTATTGATTCATTCAGCTAATATTTATTTTCGTATCTCCCGTGTGTCAGGCACTGGTCGCCACTGAGAATACAAAGATGAATGCGATGCGGCTCCCGTTCTTTAGAAGCTTTCAGAGAGGGAACAGATATGCAAAAAATATTATGATTCAGTATGAGAGCCATATGAGAAGTATGTCCAAGTTTCAGGAGTGGGACAAAATGTAAGAAAGCATTTTGAGGGAGGAAGTTGTATTTGGCAAAGGGGTCTTACAAAAAAAAGGAGTTTTAACGGGGGTTTTAAAGATAGTGATGATGATAATAATGATGATTAGATAATAACTACTAGTTTCTGAACACTTAGAATTTTCCAAAAAGCTGATTACTGTCTTATGTTGTTTAAAACTCTCAACATCTTTAGGTGTTCTTTTCACATCTCAGTGAGGAGAAAACAGAAGTTCTGGGAAGTTAAACAACTAACTACTAGATGATGGAACCAGGATGCAAAGTCAAGTAGCTGGTTTCAAAAAGTCAGCCCCATTCTGTGGATCTGTTTTACTGAAGCTGTAGTGAGTGAGGATTTGCCTGGAAGATTGTGAACTTGGGATGAAGCGACAATTGAAGGCTGCAGATGGGTTTGACTGGCCAAGTGACCAGCATGTGCAAAGACAGGGAGAAGAGAAACAGTGTGGTATAAACTGTGGAGTTCTACGTTGCAACATCTGGCTGAATTGCACCTTATACATTGAATGTTATTAAGGAAGAAAGCCCTGAGATTGTGTTCAGATCAAGAAGGACCCATTTGGACATGAGAAGGAGTTTGGACTAGGTGTCATTGGAGGACTGTAAGTAGGGGAATGAAATGATTCCATTAGTTTCCATCAATGAGGTAGGTACAGGTAATTAGAAGACATTCTAGGTTTCAGGGATATGAGTTAAAGCCCTCAAAAATGTTAATAAGCAGCAATTTAATAACCTTAACTTTGTATCATCATGCTTTCTTTCTAGTCAGAGCACTTCTAACAAAGAGGTTGGGTAAGTCCTTGAAACTGAAATCTGCAAATATCATGCTAATTTTTTCTGGGTTGCAGATACAACCGAAAGAACCTTGATCACTCTTTTTTGTTGTTGTTTTTTGAGACAGAGTCTTGCTCTGTCGCCCAGGCTGGAGTGTAGTGTTGTGATCTCGGCTCACTTCAACCTCTGCCTCCTGGGTTCAAACGATTCTTGTGCCTCAGCCACCTGAGTAGCTGGGACCACAGGTGTGCAACACCACACCCGGCTAAGTTTTGTATTTTTAGTAGAGACGAGGTTTTGCCATGTTGGCTAGGTTGGTCTTGAACTCCTGGCCTCAAGTGATTCACCCGCCTTCACCTCCCAAAGTACTGGGATTACAGGCATGAGCCACCACACCCGGCCTTGATCACTCTTTATGTCACCTGACATAGAGATTCATTCTGGACCAGTGCTTTGGACCAAATTGCTTTCTCCCCAAGGACGGCCTCATACGGAGGATTTGTGAGTCACAGATTTAGGTGTTTCTCCCCGCCCTGCTCCCCCTGCCCCCCTGCCCGGCAGAATGCATTCTAACATGTTATAGGCTATAACCCAAACCCCAGGCTTCCAACCCATAAAATGGATATTGACAACCCATTTTGGGGAAGGAGAGCTGTGGTTGAAAGGGCCACCGGGTTACTGATCTTGATTGCTGTCTTTCTTGGTATGGCAGCTATCAGACGGAATGCAACACCTGAAGATTTAAAGCCAGCAGCAGTCTTAATCTCTCCTGATATTTTCCTCCTTAGATTGGCTCAAGCATTGCCTGACACTGGCAGCTGTTTTCCCTGACTTTCTTTGCTGTTATATGATGACCTTTTCTCTGTTTATTGTTTTGTTTGAACTTTCTGAGAGTTTATATAATTGATGGGCTTGTGTACCACAGTATGTCTGGAAATCTGCTAGTGAAATACTACAATGTCTCAATGCATGTTTTTTCCTTTCCTTCCATCCTCACCCTCACTTCTGATGTCAGATAGTCAACATTCCAACTAGTGAGCTGATATGGTAATAGAGAATCTTCCTTATCTTGTAAGCAAAAGGTTTGGGTCAATCAGTCACCCAGGGTCAGCCTACATTAGAAATTTCAACTTTTTGTTGACAGTTTCTTGAGCTTTGCTATAATACCCAAGTTGTAGGTTTTGATATATTTCTGAACAGAGATCCGTCTTTCCTTACTTTACCTCAGCTTGACAGGGGTGTTGAAAATTACGAATTATGAAATTGTTCATTACTTGAGAAAAATATGCAGTAAATGATTGTCAATGTAAGCTTGCTAGCTGATCATGTAATGATTTTGTCTGATTTAATAAACCCACAGGAGTTAGAAAAAGACACAAGAAATGAAAAAAAGCAAGTTGCAAAACAGAATGTATAGAATCCCATTTTTGAGCTAAACTATATATGATATCAGATTAAAAATATGGAGGAAAAACATCAGAAAGTTAGTAGTGATACCCTTTGGGCCACAGGATTTTTTACGTCATTTATTCCTGTATTCGTGTGTGATTTCTTGTATTTAGAAAAGTTTAAAAACACAGACATTAAGCACTGGCATAACTCAAAAGCCTCTCATGTGTAACAAGGCAGAATGATTAGCAAATACATAAAATATTTTGTATGTTTCAAATAAAGAAGTTAATTGTTCAGTTGACATGATTAAGCCTGAAGTTTCCCAGTTGTCATTTTAAATTGAACTGTGCTTGGGTTTTGTGAGAATGATTGAGTCTCTGATATTTTGACAGTAAGGAATTAGGCTTGGTAAATTATTACGTTCATGTTCTTAGAGCCTATGATCAAGGTAAGCATAAAAACAGTTCCACTGGTTTTAGCAATTGATATGCAAATAGATGCATTTGCAGATAGCTCTTGCTCATGTTTGGTGCTAGCCATGATCATATATATACATATATACCTATATGTATATATATTTTAGTACCTTCTCTGTTAGTCTGTCCTGCCTAATATCCACTGGGAGCAAATGGTATGCCAAATATCATAATGGGTGTGCAGACTAAGAAATATTTGATACCTGTCCTCAGAGGGTTCATGGTTGCTTTGAAAAGGAATTCATTGTAAATATTGAATTTCGTTGTTTAGATGTGTTTTCATTTACAGAGGGAGATGGATTCTAAAATTGTGATGCTTCGCCATCCCTTCTGAGAGGTGTTCTAAAACAAGGCATCACTGCCAGGCAATGTTGTGATTGAATATTTTCTCAAGGGGATATAGTTAATCATTAAACATCTAGTTTGGTGCTGATTTAGCAAAAATTCTTCATGAATGTTCACAGTTGGGATTTTTCCTCGAGTTGCTTAGGGTAGATTTGGAAACCTGTGGGTGAGAGCTGAAGTGTCTGGTTTGGCTTGAGGGCCTGATATGAGGGAGAATTTTGAGAGTCTTTTC
Organism: Chlorocebus sabaeus; assembly: GCF_047675955.1. NCBI lineage: Eukaryota > Metazoa > Chordata > Mammalia > Primates > Cercopithecidae > Chlorocebus > Chlorocebus sabaeus. Next base: position 18,819,915 of record NC_132926.1, on the reverse strand, counting down.
AGGATCCTGTAAAGTTAGTCTTGTGTCCCCTGCTCATGGAATAATGCTCTAAAAGAGGTGCTTAGAAGAGAAGAAAACTAACTACTAAGTAATGGAGTTGGCAAGAAAAATTTTAAATCCAGAGGGCATTCATCAAGGTTGATCAGGCACTCAGATTGTCTGGGTTGGGTCTTTGTGATCACGGAAAACCAGCAGGGGCTGGGGTGCAGGAAGACACGATACTCAGGGTTGCCTCTTATTTCTGTTAGCAAATATGTCTGTTAGAGGGTATTGTGTCCTGATACGCAAGATATCAAAATACAAAAATTTAAAAAACTCCAAAACAAATGCGTTGAGAGAAATTTATGCCAGAAAACTTTCAAATATAGAGAAAAATTCTATCCCTTTAATATCATTATTTGAGAGAAGGTATTCTGAGTTTTGAATGAATTTAATATTTTTCATAATATTTGTGTTTATATATGGATTCGATCTATGTATCCATCCAGATTTGACCTACATACATATATGAATTCATTCCAGTCATTTTCTGAGCCTAATTTCCTCTTTTATAAAATGAGGACACTGATGCCTTCCTAGCACGTGACAGACACTGAGATCAGTTTGTGGAGCTAAATTTAAAGTGCTTAGCACAGTTCTTGGCAAAAAGCAAGGCATTCAACAAATGTTGTACCCCTTCCTCACCTTTATGTTGGGATATGAAGATGAGTGAGATGTAGTGTCTGTCTTTGAGAGCCTTCTGGTTTAGTAGGAAAGAAAACCAGGTTAATAAATAGAACCCATGAGGCCGCCTATGGAAGTCGTTTTGGGCCTGATAAGGCAATGACTAAGGACCCATGTATTCTCACCCCACCAGAATTGTCCAAGTCAGCCATGTTATTTGCATAGGATGCAACTGAATGTCCACCCAAAAGCCTTGAAGTCATTGGCAACCTGTAAGAAATGCTGTAATGGTAAAAGTGCTTAATGGGTACACTGAGTAGAGAATGACTTTTAGCAGAGGGCCTGCCCATTAGTTTCCCATGCTGCCATAACAAAGTACTGCAAATGGCGTGGCTTAAACAACAGAATTTTATTTCCTTGCAGTTCTGGAGGCTCAAATTCTGATGTAGGGACAGGGTTGGTTTCTTCTGAGGGCTGTGAATCTGATCCATGCCATTTTCCTAGCTTCCAGTGGTTTGCTGGAATCTTTTGTGTTCCTTGGCTTCTGCTGTATCACTGCCTTCATCTTCACATGGTGTTCTCCTGTGTGTATATCTGTGTCTGAATGTCCCCTTTTTATGTGGACACTAGTCGTTTTAGATTAGGAGCCCACCATACTCCACTGTGACCTCTTCTTAACTAAGTACATCTGCGTTGACTGTTTCCAAATAAAGTCAAGTTCTGTGATACTGAAGCTTAGGACTTCTACATATGAATTTTGAGGAACATAATTCAATCCATGATAGCCCCCTTTTTGATATAAGAAGTAAGTGTGTCTGTATATTTTTTAAGGTACAAGGAGGAACAACTAATTAGCATTTCTCCCAAATGCAATAGGCATTAGAAAGGCACACATTTTATCTGGATGAACATAACAGAAGAGAATAGATATTGAGAGAGAAAGAAAGGAGCTAGCCTTCATTGGATGCTTTCTATTGTCTAGACACTATCAGATTCTTTGTCCAAGTTACTTCATTAAAATAATTTAATTCTCATTCAGACATACTTATAGGGACATTTTCACTTTGTAGATGTAGAAACCGAGGCTCACAGGCATGGAATAACTACCTAGAGTTTGAAGCCACAAAGGGGTAGAGATTTGAAAAGTAATTTGGTGGGTGCCAGAAAACATGTTTCTCCCTTCTAGCATGATGTCATCCCAAGAAAAAAAAAAAAGCTGTGATGATATATGAAAGATTTTGGAAGTCAAAGACCCTAGAACACTGTTCTATAAAGAGTGGCTCTGTCAACTGGAGTAACTTTATCAGTCAGGGTCTTAGCCATATTTTAAAACTTCATAAGGGAAACAGATACCCCAATATTCTTTCATTCTTGCAAAGATCCTATTATAGGCGAACATAAAAACCATCAATCCAAACCTCAGTTCAAAAAAATGTACAATTTTCTACATTTTCTTACCCCACTCATCAGCTTGTTCACCACTGTAGGAAAAACTGAATCCATAATTCAATCATAAGAAGAGGATCTTTTGGTGGTTCACATGGAAACTTTGGCCACTTAAAATCTGACTTTCTTCTGTTTAGCATTCAACATATTCAATCCTCCCCAGCCTCCGCCTCCCCAACCCCCACCCCGCCACCATTTCCCTTTCTTCTTCTCTATTCTTGTCCTACCACATCCGTGTCATGGAAATGGCTACTGAAATAAATTAGTTTAATTTGTGAAATCACATTTTGGTTCTCTCTGCTCATGCCAGTTTGCCCAGATTAGCCCAAGCAGATGGCTCTGGAGTTTCATCACTGGTGAGAAAAGGGGCCTTTTCCAGAGATGAAATACAAGTGTGGGAGAAATGTTGTGGATGCCAAAAAGCTGTGTGCTTGAGTTTTTGGGCTAGCAAAAGCAGAGCCTCACATCAGGTCGACTCTGCCTTCTGAAGAGAGGGCTCTCGGAGAGCTAGAAGCAGCTGGTTCTGGAGAAAAGATGGCTTGAAAAGAATCAGAGGCATTATGAGTCTTAAATTATTTAAGTTCCTCCTGTGGCAGCGAACTGTAATTGCTTCCTATTTCTGTAAATATTAGCAGCTGTGAGCCTTTCAAGTAAGAAGCTAAAACAGCACTCAGTGTATCATACTTAACTCCGGAATATTGTTAAATATCTGACCTTGGGCTGTCAAAGCGCACTCATTACCCACACTAACCCTTCTGCTGGGGAGTTGTTGACACTCTGAACTGGTGCTTTATTTTCAGCCTGGGCTGTAATAGCCTCGATGGATGGCGAATCAGCAAAGGGAATCACAAGCCACCAAGTAGCAACGTCTTGATCCATTTCCGCAGAGGAGGTTGCTTTTGCGCTTGCTGCCTTTTAGTTGTTTCCACACCTGTGACTCCACCTACAGCTGTCATGACAGATCCTTCATCAAACAGCAAAAACTTGAAATCAGCTGCTACTCTTCCCAAACTACTTTGTATGCCAGCTCTTACCTCTTTATTCTCTGTTGATCCCTCTGCCTCATGTTCCATGCTATAGTCATACTCATTTTTTTCAGCCTTTAGATTCTCATATTCTCCCTTATCTCTTGGAGTTGGTCCATGCTGAGCCCTCTATTTGGAACACACTCTGCTCATCCCATTGCACCTCTATGCTAGCTTCCACTTATTTTTACCGATGACACCTGCTTTTATTAATAGACGCCTTCCCTGACCATACAAATCTTGGCTAGTTATGTCTTATTTATTTTCCCATAGTTCCGGGCATTTTCCCCATAAGAACACAAACCATACTAGGTTGTAAAAACTTATTTTGTGGTCTTTCTCTAGTGAACTCCCTGAGGGTATATGCCAGTCCTATTTGTGGTTTTAGTTGCAGGGTCTGTGTGGAGACTGGCACATAGCAAGTGCTTCATAAACGTTTGTTGAATTCATACTTCTATGTCTAACATTGTTGAGACCCAATACCAGAGGGCTTATCTTAGTCTTGAGGAATAGAGCTGCCAAGAAATCAGTGTATGTGGCAGAATCTCATAGGTGTTTTCAAATAGCCAGTTCCTCTTCTTTCTTGTTAATACATTTGTTCAGACTGGAATGCGCTCAGCTTAGTAGGTAAATCATGGATGGCCTAAGCCAATTATTAAAATCCCATTTCTTTTCACCATTGATTGGTTCAGCAGTGGGCATGTGGGCCATTTCTGGCCAATGCAACATAAAGGGGAGTATGTTGAAGGTTCCAGGAAAGATACTGCTTTTTGTTAATAGAGAGAGTATTGTGAGAAGGAAGCCATTTTTATCCTTGCCTATTCCTTTCTACTTACGTGCTTTCATAGAAGATAAAAAGAGGTGCTACAAACAGCAATCATGAGGAAATAAATCCGAAAATGAAAGCAACACATGAGGATGGGCAAGTGGAAAGATGGAAGGTTCTTATTAGGTCCTTGATGATGTTGTTGAGTTGCCAAAATCAACCTTGGGACAATTTACCTCTGGATGTTTTAAAGCAGACAATAAATCATCATCTGGTTTTAGTTACTTTTTTGTTACCTAAAGCTAAAATTATTCTAACTAATATAGACACCAGGAAAAGAAAGGCGGGCGCATGAATTTTGGGGCTCATTTAAAAAAAACTGAAGAGACATTGTGACGTAATGAGAGAAGACAGCATAGAAAATGCATTAGATTTGAGGCTGAGATATCTTAGTTCTATCCACAACTGTCCTGAATCTTTTCTGTGTGATCTTGGACAAGCCGTTCTTCTGTCTTATTCTCTAGTCAGGCAATAATTTATTCAACAGACAACAAAAAATGCATTTGATTGTCAACCGTGTGTTATACACTCTATTAAGTACTTGCTTAGGAACACAAGGTTAAACTAGACGATGATCTCTAAGTTCCTTTATTTATAAAACTGATTCATCTTTTATTTTTATGTATTTGAAAAGAGTTTTAGAAACTGAGTCCATAAAAATCCTGTACAACTTCCCCAGAAAATCTGCCTTGATTCCAAGCATGTTTACCATTGGCCTTTCTCCTCATCCAAATTTTTTGCAGATCCCGTCTGATAGAATTTAAAAAAAAAAAAACAAAAAAAAACCACAAACCCACCAGCATCTGTCTCTGGCAAGCATGCTCGTGAGTCACATCTCCTCCTCTGCAAAGTCTCATGAAAGTAACTGATTAAAAGGAGAACATAAAGAGGGGGTAGTCTGTTGAATTTATTTTAGGTTTAGCCTTCTAATTTCCATTCCACTGGCACTTATTTATTCAGTCACAAGGTCTTGGCACTTGCAATATATTTAGGTGACCCTACTCTGGCTCCTCTCCCTAGTTTCCTGGTGGGGAATAAAGGTTATGGTGTTGTCATCAGTGGCATTATAGCCACAGCTGACCACACTCAGTGGGTGATTTCTCACTGGTTCATCATCATCCCACTTTGATTGGGACAGTGCTTTTGATTCAAACTCCCACAATCCTGCAAGTTGTTTATAGGTAGTAACCTCTGTTCTTGGTGGTGGTGGTGGTGCCACACTGTTAGATCGGGAATCATTCTTGTTAGCTCGGGGCACTGGGCAAAAGCTGGGCTGCAGATAGTCATCATTCCAAATGGGATAGAGGGTGGTGAAGAGCTGACCAGTAGCAGCTGCTGGTGGTAAGTTTTAGGATATTGGCTTGGCTGCCGAGTGTAAGCCGTCTAAAGCTTATATTGGTGGTTCATGGTATGTGGACTCAACAAATTCTGTGTTGTTACTCTTCTACTGTTAGCATGTGACTTCTTTCTGTGGGTCTATGATGGGTGCTTTAGTTCCCATCACTTGGTCTGAATTTCAACAAGTGGGAAGAAAGGAAGAATAATAGGATGCTTGTGTCTTGTTTTTTTGGATGTGACCAGAAAGTTGCACAAGTTACTTCTGCTCATAACCTTCATTGGCTAGCACCTGGTCATATAGCCACATCTAGCTTTAAGGAAGGTTAACAAATGCAATATTTAACTTGGCAGCCATGCACACAGATACAACTTCTATTACAATAGAAAAATTGACATGGGGTAGAAGATAAGAAATCTCAGGCACAGTAATCTTCAAGGGATGGTAACAGGAGCAGCAACTTGGTGAGTTTCAGCATCTGTGCAGCTGTGAATTCTTTTTTTTTTTTTTTTTTTGAGACAGGGTCTTATTCTGTCACCCAGGCTGGAGTGTCGTGGTATGATCTTGGCTCGCCGCAAACTCTGCCTCCCAGGCTCAAGCGATTCTCCTGCCTCAGCCTCCTGAGTAGCTGGGATTACAGGTGTGTGCCTACCGCCTGGCTAATTTTTGTATTTTTAGTAGAGATGGGGTTTTACTATGTTGGCCAGGTTGGTCTTGAACTCCTGACTGCAAATGATCCACCTGCCTTGGCCTCCCAAAGTACTGGGATTGCAGCACGAGTCACCGCGCCTGGCCACGGCTGTGGATTCTTTATGGAATAACTCTCTCTTGAGCAACACCTCATAGTTTCCCTCTTGTATTCTCTTATTTGTGTTCTTGTTTCTTCTCCCAACTACTTTCCATTTTCTTGGAGTGGAAAAACCTGTTCTATAACAGGATCCTCCTGTACTGGGATGAGGTCAGTGGCACTTTTTGTAATTTAAATCCTTATTTGCACATTTGCTTCTGTTTTTACCTGCTGGAGAAGCAGATTGATACCTAAACATATACTTCAAAATAGAGTTTTGCCCCATCCTTTCTGCCAATGTGTTAGCAGAGCCCTTTGCCTCTAAAGGGGAGACCAGAACCCCAGTCCCAGCTGCGGTGCATAAAACAGAGACAGTTAGCGAGGCAGCGTTTTTTGCCTGGTGAGGGTATGTTCTCTAGAGATTCTTGTACCTTTTTAAGGAAAGCCAGCCAAGCTGCTTTTGGTCTCTGTTTAAAATGTGTAAAAGACAGCAGCAGGTAACTTGCTCATTGTACATTCTCCAGACACTTTCACTCTCTCCCAGAGCTAAGGAGAAATGACATATTATCTGTTTCTTGACAACTGATCTAGGAATATTCCTCCAAAGAACAATCCTTGATTTGTACTTTATTTCATCCTTTTAAGAGATACACTACTAGGGAATTTAAAAGTTGTAATGTTTCATACGTGAGGGATTTAGGTTCTATCTGTCCATTATTTTGGCTGTGAATTGGTGACGCTTGCTCATCACCCAGTGAAGCTCCAATATGTCCTTAATACAACTCTGTGAACAGAGAGATCTATGCTTTGGTTTCTACAGTGGATGAAGGGGAATTTTTAGCAGTCGTCCTACAGTGTTCCATATATAACTAATAGTTTAGAAAGTGAACTGTTTACTGTGGTGACTTATGGTTATTTAGAAAAAGGAGGCCATTGGTGGAACTTTATTTTCTTATTGCATGGTGAAATTCACAAGGTCTTTCCTTGTAGAAACATGAGGAGAATTAGGACTAAGATGGTGTTAGGTGGGAAATGAGCAACGGAGAACACCTGGGCCCCTTTCCCTTACCGTGCTGTCCTCTTTTTTGGTCTTGAGCTGCTTGGGAAATGTGACTTTGGTCCCGTATGTCAGCGCCCCCTGTTCTAGAGATGCACCAAGCTCTTGATCTCTACATCCTTTGCTGTGTGGATAAAGCTTGAGTCCTACATTTCACATCTTCAGAGGCTGGTTCTCCACTAGGTAAAGGGCTGACTAATCTAATTTCTTTACTTTAAGAAGATTTTGAGTGATGGAAACACCAGGCATTAGGTAGATGGGCAGGGGAGATACTTTAGGGCAGATTTAGTTTTGTTTGTTTTTTTTTTTTTACATTCCTTAGAAGCCCATTCCTTCCTGATTTCAGAACTATGGACTCTCTTAGGAAAAAATAACCCAAAGATTAAATATTTTCTTATGAATGAGGAACTGAAAAAGAATGTTGAAGGCCAGATTCTTGAGGGTGAGAAAGAAAATTGGAAAATGAGAAGAAAGCAGCAAATTAAGTGGGTTGGAATAATCTGTGCTTTTTTTTTTTCATTTCTCCTATTTGTCTGGTTTTATAAGAATCTATGTGGCTGTTTTCTTCCTTCCTTCCCTCCCTCCCTCCCCCATCTTTCTTTCTTTTCTTTTCTTTCTTTCTCTCTCTCCTTCCTTTCTTCCTTCTTCCTTCTTTCCTTCCTTCCTTCTTCCCTCCCTCCTTGTTGCCTCCCTCCCTCTTACTAAGGTATCTAGAGGGAGGATTTCTCCGAGTATGGATAGTGTCAAAAACTTGTGCTTTACTATTTAAACGAAGATAAGGGCAGCAGGTGGAGGGGGAAATTTGATTGCTAAAATGGGGTTGATGTCAGTTGCACATTTATTGATCCATTTTGTTCTCGTATGACTAGTGATGTTTGTAGAAACTGAGCATTTTTGCAACAGATATCTGAAGACCACCTTGTTCAACTGCTTTATTTTACATATGATGGAAACTTAGAGGTCCAGACGAAAGTGACTTGCATAAAGCCTTACAAATACATTGCTGTTATTTATTTTAAAAAGTAAACTGTTTATTGAAAAATTATATACATTCAGAAAAGTGCCAAAAAACTTTCTAAAGTGACTAGATCAGTGTAACTAGCTTCTAGACCAAGACATTACCAAGCACCGCAGAAATCTCCCTCATGGCCACCTCTGTCACCACCAAGCTCTCCAATCCCAAAGGTAACCTCTATTTCACTTAAAACACAGCATATTTTCTCCCTTTTTTGGTGAATTTTGTATAAATGGAATCACATAGAGTCTGTTCTTTTTTACATGGCCTCTTTCATGTAACACAATATTTATAAAATTAATTCTTGTGCATGTCATAATAGTCTGTCCATTTGCATGGCAATACTTTATTCTCATGTGTGAATGTAACACTATTTACTTTCCTGTTGGTTTGTTTTTAATGACTGGAGATTCCTAGTGCTCATTTTTATGTTTATCCTAATTCTCTCACTTCAGTGTTGGGGTTCGCGTGTTTCCTAAACAAAGGAATGAACACACAAGACAACACAAGACAAGACAAACATGGCGGCCGCCTCGAATGGCGCGCTCTGCTTTATTTTATACAGTCTTTTGTGGAATGTTGCCAAGTCACAAGACACATTGTTGTTTTTCTGACCTTTCCCTGACTTTCTGGATTTTCAGGATATTTACATATAAACAGGCCCCCAACGCCCTGCTTCGTTTGCGAGAGCAGGACTTATGGGGAACGCCCTGCTTCGTTTGCGAGAGCAGGACTTATCGGGAACACCCTGTTTGTGAGTACATAGTCCTCTACACTTCAGGACAGGAATATTTTCTCTAAATCAAAATACAAGGTTATTGTTTGAGGTTGAATCCTTAAGTACAACAACCAGGAAACAAGAGTATATATCACCACTGATTATCTGCTGTAGCAATTCCTTTTTTCTTTGGCTCTACTTTCTCTGAATATTGAGAAACTAGTTGAACAAGAGTCAGTTAACATTTCCTCTCTTCCTTTTTCTTCTTCATTATGGACTTTTGCTATGAAGAATGGATTTACCGTTTGGGTTTTGAATGATTCCTGCTGAAGTGGTTCATCTGGAGCAGTGACTTTCCTTGTTCATTCTTCCCAGATCCTCTGGGAGAATCCAGATGGTTCTTGCATTTTTAGTGAATGAACACTTGCCATCTTGCATAATCTAATTGTCTAAAACTGCCCACATGCTTACCATCTGAAGTGGTGCTGTCTGCCAAAGGTGTCAGGTTATCTTTCAGATGACTTTAAGAAAGAAGGCATTTTAACCTGAAATCATGGCATCAAAACGCGTCTCTCCTGGTTAGCTAAAATTGACAGTTTTCAAACCCCTTTATTAAAAATACAGTTCATCAGTCTGAAAAAGAATCTAATTATTTAACTGTCAGCAGTTTTCCCCATGGAAAATAAACTTTAAGTGTTTACATGTAACTTAGCTAGATTTTAACCAATTTACTTATTTAACCAAGTATTAAAAAAAATCTATACCATACCTTGTAAGTTCTTCTAAACTCTTTTTGTTTCCATTGATTTTGATTAAACAGGTAATTGGCAGTTGATCAATAGGCACAATTCTGATGAGCTTGTTTGGCTGAACCTTCTGTGTGACAGAGCTCCGGGAAGAGGGAAGCCAGAGGTTTGCTGACACTCCAATCTATCTTCGATGAATGCAAGCTGGCTAATAAATATTTAATGGGCAGTTGTTTGCAGTTTAATAGAATTAGATAATTCTATTAGAATCCTGTTTGGAGACTTACAGGTATCATATATCACAGTTGAAGACATGGTTAATAATTTAAGCTAAGTGACTAGTAATTAGAGAGACAGTCAGATTAAGCAGGAACTTTTGGTTTTAAGCCACTTGGGAATTTGTGTGTGTGTGTGTGTGTGTGTGTGTGTGTGTGTGTGAGAGAGAGAGAGAGAGAATGCAACAGAATATGTGTCTGTGAGAGCAAAAGAGAGCAAGAGAGTACGAGTGAGAGCGAGATTGAGTGATCGAGAAAGAGAAACTAGATAGGATTTTAGCCTATAAACCATTACCCAGATTAGCTAATGCAGCAAGTCTGGGCCAAGCCTTAAACGTGATAACAAAGCATGAGGCCCCTGGGGTTTGTTTAATATCTCATCCTCTCAGTTAATGAGATGGAAAATAGTTCACTGTTTATCTACAGTAGATTGAGCAGATGTTGCCAATTCCATTTTCTGGAATGTAATCTTGGTGAGATTGTCTTCTGCCCATTACCTTTTCCTGGCCTCAGTGTCTCCTGTACTCTTCTTGTGTGGGGGGTTTCAGATACCCTCCTGGCCATGGACTAGATGGAAAAACTTCCAAGGAAGGACTTAATGGCCTTTTCAAGTTCTAAACAGTCATTTCTAATAAAGTGAAGCTGGTTGGTTGACAAAGATTTGCAAACAGCTTCAAAAATGTGAAGACTGTTAACTCTAAGGACTCCCCTCAAATTACTGTTTATGAAACTCTTCCAGTTTGGGATTTTATTTCATTGGTTTCATTTGTCTTTTTTATATTTCAGTATTCTACAAATACATAATATTATAATTAGAATAATTAGAACATTGTGTCTAAGAAACATAGTATGATTCTCATTTTAGTAAACCATTTCAATTATCCAGAATCATTAGGAAATTTGTATTTTCCAAAATTGTGATATCAGGAGAAAATGGCTAATTTACAAGCAACAAGATAGTAGAGACATAGTTTAAGGAAGGAAATAAGCCAGCTTAGGAAATGGTCTGTAGATTTGATAGGACTTACCTAAGGACTTACTTTTGCCTATAGCAGAAAGCTGGGCTTATAATGGGCATAAATATATAAAGACTTGTTTTTTATCATGCAAAAATGTCTAGGGGTATGGGGGTATGTGGTATTTGATATTAGATCAGCTGTGCAAGGATGACAGGGTTGAAGTCTCTGTGATTCTCTTGACTTTTTTTTTTATGTCTTAAGACGGCTGCTGCTATTCCAACCATCCTGTTTGTATTCCAGGCAGGAACTTGCAGAAAGGGATAATGTTTCCCAGAAATTCTCAAGAGACATCCACTTATTTCTCATTGACCCTTAGTTACAAGGGTCTCAGAAAACTCTATTTTTATCTATCTAGCCTTTATAAGAGAGGAAGGAGAGGGAAAGAAATCTGAAATAAGTGTTGAGTGAGCCAACCTACAATATTTGCCATATTCTTTAAGGAAATTTTCTTATTTGGTAGTAAGTATTGACTTAAGTCTCTCTTACCAGAATGTAAGCCCTTTATGATTTCTTTAGGCTCAGTATTCTAAATGGTAATTAGAAACCCTCGCACTATGGCATATAGAAGTACTTGACAAATTATGTTACGGTCTTGAGACGAGGCTATAGAAAAGGGAAGAATTACTCAGAGAGGAGGAAGTCAGAGACAAAATGTTGTATGAAAACACACATAGGCCAGGTACGGTGGCTCACACCTGTAATCCTAGCACTTTGGGAGGCCGAGGCGGGTGGATTACCCGAGGTCAGGAGTTCAAGACCAGCCTGGCCAACATGGTGAAATCCCGTCTCTACTAAAAATACAAAAATTAGCCGGGTGTGGTTGCACACCCCTGTAATCCCAGCTCCTCAGGAGGCTGAGGCAGGAGAATTGCTTGAGCCCAGGAGGCAGAGGTTGCAGTGAGCAGAGATTGTGCCACTGCAGTCCAGCCTGGCAGACAGAGCGAGACTCTGTCTCAAAACAAGCAAACAAACAAACAAACAAAACTCCAAAAAACACATATCACATATACACATACACACATATTGACAATCAAATCATAAATAAATATTAGCAATGGAATCTCTCCCTCCACCCACTGCCTTTATCTTCACTTACATAGTAAAGCACAAGTTTTTTGATATATATATATATGTATGTGTACGTGTGACTGGTATTATTCTATCTTGTGGCTGGCGTTATTCTCTCTTGTCCTCAACAGATTCGGAGGAAACAGTGAGAGAAATTTCCAGAAATGCTTGTGGCCATGATAACAGCCCAGACAATAACAATTAAAGGTTTGCTGTATGGTTTGTTCTTTTTGGGTTTTTTGAATAGTACAAAGAAAGTTCAGATTCACCTAATGTTTATTGAGATCATCATGCTTAGCACATGTACACAAATTAACTCAATTAGTGTTCAAAATAATACTGTGTGAGGGTGGTCATATTCTCTAGAGAGCATCACGCTTAGCGTCTTTTTGTTGTCTCTCACATCTACCATCTACTTAACAAATCATTCTGGCTCTACCTTTGAAATACATCTGAGTCTGATAACTTCCTAGTTCCACCACCAGCACTTTAGCCAAAATCACTGTCATTATTTGCATAGACTACTTCAAGTGCCTACTGAATTATCTTTTTGCTTTCCTTCTGCACCTGCCCCCTACCAAGTTCATAATCATTTTCCTACAGAGAAGACAGAGTGAAAATGTGTGATGCGGTTAGTATTATGGACATATTTTACGACTCCTGGTATCAAATGTATGTAGATAGTGAAGGAGGAAGAAGGTTTGGAAGAAAAGTACCCGTTATGACAGCTCTCTGGGAGAACATGGTCATATGGGGGCAGGGGTCCACATGGTGTTCCTAAAGATCTTAGAGAAACCTAGTAGTCATAGGACAAAGAAAACACCACAGGCCCCCCAGCCCCATAAAGAAAAAAAGCATTGAGGGAGATTGAAAAGGACTGGAGAATTTAGCCAGTAGCCAGCGGCTCCTTTGCAAGTTGTACACACTCCTCAATACAATGTGTTGACTTTGTATGAGGAGGCTGAGGTGCTGCTATCCATTCAGAAGACGCTGGTGTGCAATGAAAGCAGAACAGCAGGAGCTGAACAGTGGAGAGGACTCTTTTGATTTGTAGCTCCTTTTGTTGCATTTCTTTTGAGTTTTCGTGGTTCTGTGGTTTGGACCTCCACAGACCTAGAAAAGTTCAGAAACTTGAAAGGGAAAAAAGCCTTTCCTCCCCAGGGCTGGCTCCTCCACTTTCATCTGTGTCAGGTGTTCACGCCTCACAAAGATGGTGCTAAATGGAACTCTCTGCAACCTCTGGGTAGCTGGAAGTCCTCGTGAGATGTTATGTTCTGGGAATAATGGAGTCTTGTTACTACAGGCTGTTAACATACACCCTTCCATTGTTGAGAACGACATCCAGGCAGCCACAAAGCACATGGCTTCCAGTAGAATCCTAGGCTCCAGGATCTCTTGGGGAGTTTGGTTCTGTGAAAGGAACATAGAAACCCCAGGCCATTACTTCTAACAACTGTTTTTTTCTCTTTTTCCTGAATAAGTTGTTTAATTTTATCTTTATGTTTGGCAACACAAAGAGTTTATAAAGTCGTTGGTTGTAACAAACTGCCAAGTACAAGCAATTTCAGGGAATTTGTTTTGTAATATAGTTATGTTATCTTCTTTGAAGGAATGATGAATATCTTTATCTACACAATAGGTTAGATATCTTGCCTTCTGGAATTTTCTATATTATTCTACCTTGACTCTCATGGAGAATAAATATAGGGAATACGTTCTAATATGCCACTGTCACCTGTGTATGTAGGCATTGCTCTTCAATCATGACATTCTTTCCTGCTAAGCCTTGATGTGGCTGCCAAAACATTGTCAAAGAGTCACTCAGTTGAGGGAGTCACTCAATTGATTGAGATTTGTGCTTCAATGAAAAAGATTGTCTAGGGGCGAAAAGTTCCCTTCACGTGATTCTGAGATCATTTTAGCAAAGACTTCTCTTAAAGGCCAGACACTCATTTGCTTACTTCCGAGATAAGAAAAGCAAATATGAAGTTTCAAAGAAAGTTTTAAATAGGCATGGGATAAGAGGTCTGGTAAACTTGGAAGAGAGAGATATGTTTAATTTATATTAGGTGTTTTTGTCTGCTAGGCTGATTATGTAAAAAAAGCCACTTTAGCAAATCAATTATAGTTAGAATGACAGGGTACAATGGTAATAGTTGAGACAAGCTTCATTAGGCATTTGTGAGTGTGGCTTTTTTCTTCTCAAAGGTCTGCCTGGGTCACTGGAATAACTGTGAATTTGGGTCAAGGACCTGAGTAAGGAGGGGAAGGCTCATTTATCATCAGAGAAGGGCGAGACAACTGCCATCACTCCATTTGACTCCAGCTGTGAAGTGAACAGCTTATTTTGTTTTGATGATAATTTGAGAGACTCATCAATAAAATCACCAATACTCTTTTCAGTGCTGCAATCTGTCTGTATGTCTCTGTGTGTGTGTGTGTGTGTGTGTGTGTGTGTGTGTACAGGTACATACATGTGCTTATTTCAAGGAAAAAGGGAGAAAGCAGGAAAAAGCTTTACCTTTACATATATATATATTTACATATGATTTCCCATTCTCTGTTCACTGATGGTAGGGACACATCTCAGAATCTCCAGCTGGTCCATCATTGTCCCTGATGGTTAGCATATTGAGCCTGTTTTGCAGCTTTATTGCTCAAATGTGCTGTGGTTGCCTACTGTGCTACTCATATAACCAAGCCCAGAGGATTCTTTGGAGGAAGGAGTGATTAACTGGAAGAAATGGACTGAGTAGACTGTCATCAATCTCTTTCCTTTATTTTCAAGAGCTCATTTCTTGGAACTCAATCATTTTGAAGACTCTAAGGTCCTTGTAATGATTTCCTGGGTACTTACTAAGCTAATACACACTCACCACTTAATGATGTGTGAGGCACTGTGCTAAGCTTCTCTCTTTCATGGATTCATTTAATCCCCACAACTACACAGTGGGGTAGGTTCTATTATTGTTTCCCATATTAGTTAATGTAGACTTAGTGTTCTAACAAATAGACTCAAAATAAAGAATGGCTCAGATACTGCAGAATTTTCTTCCTTGCTCACGTAACAGCACTGTGTAGGTGAAAAACTTAGAGGGTGAGCCGCATCCCTACAATTATTCAGGAACCTGGACTGATGGAGGCTTTGCTATCTTCAACACATCATTTGTTAGATGATCTTGAGGGATCATCTCCATTCCAACCATCAAGGTGAAAAGAATATAGATAGAGTACTATCCTGGAGGTTTTTGTGCAGCCGATTGGGAAGTGGCAGTCATGAATTTTGTTCACATTTGTCACAAAGCAGCCACGAATGGTAAGGGTAACTGGCAAATGTAGTCCCTGGCTGGCCAACGACTCTCCTGAGACAACTCTACACTATGGGGAAAGTCTAACAGGTTTTTGGTGATCTGCCAGCCATCTTTGCCCTAGTCTGTCCTTCTGGCTACCAAATTGCTAAGAGCACTTTTCTTCTCATATTATTTTCTAAGAAAGGCAATCTGGATTTCCATTAGTTATCATATCCGGGTCAAGGCTGTCTGGGTAATGCGCTGCCCTACATCAAGTGTGGATAGATGTGGTTCCTTGTGTCTTGCAACATATGACCTGAAAGCTGAGTTATTTTCCTTCCTCTCACCATATACCCAATAAATAATGACATTATGACAACACACATAGAAGCTCCATCCTGGAGAATGAATGCGTGGGAAACTCACAGCTATCACTGATCTGTAATAATGACGAATCATATCTAGCTTAGTATATGGTGAACTTTTCAAAAAAAGCTTTATGGACATTGGAATAGAATGCATCCTCTCTGTTTGATGCATACATATACACACATACATATATGTATAAAATATATATTTTGTATATTGAATTCATGTGTATATGTAATATAATTGTACTCCATAAATGTAATATTCACACTTATATGAAGAGATAATACATAATAAATGTATAATAGTGGATGAATCTTATTATTCAAATTATATCTTTAATTTTTTAAAAGTTAAAAAAATTAAGCATTTTTTTTGTAGTGATGGGGTCTCACTCTGTTGGCCAGGCTGGTCTCAAACTCCTGGGCTCATATGGTTCTCCTGCCTTGGCATCCCAAAGTGTTGGGATACAGATGTGAGTCATGACGCTCACCTTTTAATACATTTTAAACCTTTTTCTTACCTGAAATAAAAGATAGAGAAAAGTCTTTAAAACATATATACAACTTAACATAGTAATAAAGTAACCATCAATACAATCATCATGTAGATCAAGAAATAACCTTCTCAGCAAGGCAGAAATCCCCTAGCCCGATTACTTCCTTCTGACAACTTGCTTTACTACTGCTTAAAGTAACTATTGTCTTGACTTCATGGAATTCAAATCTCGATTTTTCTATGTAGTTTTACAACCTAAGCATGCATTCCGTTTTTTTTTTTGAAACGGAGTCCCACTTTGTAGCCAGGCTGGAGTGCAGTGTCGTGATCTCGGCTCACTGCAACCTCTGCCTCCTGGGTTCAAGTGACTCTCCTGCCTCAGCCTCCTGAGTAGTTAGGACTATAGGTGCATGCCACCATGCCCAGCTAATTTTTGTATTTTTAGTAGAGACGGGGTTTCACCATGTTGGCCAGGTTGGTCTTGATCTCTTGACCTTGTGATCCGCTGCCTCAGCCTCCCAAAGTGTTGGGACTACAGGCGTGAGCCACCACGCCCAGCTGCATTCTTAATATACATACTTTAAATCTGTCTGTTTTTGAATTTTACATGAATGGAGTCATACTGTGCATTTTTGGTGTCTTTTCTCATTAAACACTGTAGTATTTGTTGAATAGTGCTGTAGTTTACTTATTTTCATTTATGATTTGGAAGTGCTTATCTCTTATTCTAGCTGGCTACATTTTTAAGCCTTATATTTTCAGGAAATATATTTAATCCTATGGTCTGCCACTTTGCCAAAAATTAATCGACAATGATTATTCTGTATTAACTACAAGATATTTGGATTTTTTTCACTTACCTCTGCTTTTTTTAGTTTTAGAGTTATAACTTTAGATGATCTTGAGGGATCATCTCCACTCCAACCAACTCTCAAGGTGAAAAGAATATAGATAGAGTACTATCTGGGAGGTTTTTATGTGGCAGACCTGGAAGTTACAGTCATCAGCTTTGTTCATTTTTGTCACATGGCTGCCACGAATGGTAAGGGTAACTGGGAAATGTAGTCCCTGGCTGGCCAGTGACTTCCCTGAGGCAACTCTATACTATGAGGAAAGTCTAACAGGTTTTTGGTGAACTTGCATACAATAAAATACACAAATTTTAAGTGCATAGCTCAGCTAATTCCTACAAATGTATGTTCCTGCATAACCACCATCAGAATCAAGTTATAAAACTTCCTCGCACTCCAAAAGGCTTTCTCATGCCCTTCCCAGTCAATACCCACCTTCCACAGATATTTACTATTCTGATATCTATTAGTATAAATTAACTTTCCCTGTTCTTGAGATATACATAAATGAAATTATACAGAACATTCTTTTTGTGTTTGTCTTTTACTCATCGATATATTTTGGATGTAACAGGATTTTTTTTTTTATCGCTGTGCAATTTTTCATTGAATACATATATCACAACTGGTTTACTCATTCTGTATTATAATGAATAAAACTGCTATGAACAGTCTTGAACATGTCTTCTTGTGGCTATATATATACTTATCTATCTTGGAAATATGCAAATACATGGGATGCCTGGCTAACAGGGCAGCTGTATATTTAACTTTATCAGAACTGTCAAATAGTTTTGAAAAGTGCTTGTAACAATTCACACTCCAAGTGGCAATGCCTAAGAATTCCAGTTGCTTCATTCATATCATCGCCAGCACATAGTATTGTCAGTCTTTTAAAAATTTTAATCAGGGCTGACTAACTTCTTTGTAACTGGACTGATAGTAAATATTTTAGGTTTTATGGACCATAAGCCTGGTGCAATGACTCAACTCTGCCATTGTCGTACAAAAAGCAGTCTCTGACAATACACAAACAAGAGTGCACAGTTGTGTTTGCGAATCACTGGTCTAAAATGTCTATTCCATCACTTCTGTATTCTAGCCCATGGATAAAGGAGAGGGAACTTGGACCATATTCTTTTCTTTAAAATCATGGCCCACTAGTTACAAATACTACTTCAATCCACATCCCATTGGTGAGAATTTTGTCACATAGCCAATTTGCAAGAGAGGATGGGAAATTATTCTTTTGCTATGTCCTCTGGGATCGGCTAAAACTCTCAGAGGTTCTATCACAAGGTCAGGAGATTGAGACCACCTTGGCTAACAGGTGAAACCCCGTCTCTATTAAAAATACAAAGAAAATTAGCTGGGCGTGGTGGTGGGCGCCTGTAGTCCCAGCTACTCGGGAGGCTGAGGCAGGAGAATGGCGTGAACCCAGGAGGCAGAGCTTGCAATTACATTCCTCCTGTATGCTTTTCATCCTTTTCTTCCAGAATTCGTGGTAGACAGATACTGGCTCTCAAAGATCTATCTTCCATGGCTATTGTCACTTCTTTTATAATTTCCACCTCTTAGTCCACTTGATAGATTTCTAACTTGTTAATTTGGTTTTAGTTGATGTCTATTTTGGTATTCAGTTGATTTATTTGTTGCTCTTTTTTTGGGGGGTGGGGATGGAGTCTCACTCTATCACCCAGGCTGGAGAGCAGTGGCGTGATCTTGGCTCACTGTAACCTCTGCTACCTGGGTTCAAGAGATTCTCCTGCCTCAGCTTCCCGAGTAGCTGGGATTACAGGCGCCTGCCATCGTGCCTGGCTAATTTTTTGTATTTTTAGTAGAGATGGGGTTTCACCATCTTGGGCAGGCTGGTCCTGAACTACTGACCTTGTGATCCACCTGCCTCGGCCTCCCAAAGTTCTGAGATTACAGGCATGAGCCACCGTGACTGGTCTTATTTGTTGCTCTTTTAAAAAATCCTAGCAATCATATGTTTAATTTTCAGATTCTGGTTACTGCTTTCCATGGTGTCTACTGTTTTGTAGCTATAATGTCTATCAAGTATTTAAATTTCCATTCAATATTGTTCATCAGCTCTGTGTGCAGGCATTGAATATTTTCTTTTTCGCGTGAGGTCTCTTTAATATTGTTAGTTTTTCTTATAAGTTTTTTTATTTTGGGGCTTTTGCGTATATTTGTAAATTTACATCTAGAATAAGTACTAGTACTTGGAAGGGATTTCTTTAGCACGAGTGAATGTTGATGTTCTTTAGATAGATATTCAGTTGTGATTACAAGACCTCTGGCTCTATACCTATGCAAGGCAGGGGAGTAGAGAAATATTTAGTTGTGTAGCTTTTTCTTTAGGTGCATGAGTGGCTTGACTGTGGGATGCTAGGAGTTTCATGCAACATACTCAGTGTTCCAGTGCTCACTTGAGTTGTCTTTTGGGGGCATATCTTCCAGTTTATTTGGTGGTATATTTGAAGATCGTCCTTCAAAATGTATTGAAGTCAATTTGACAGCAGGGACCAATACAGTTATTCTCCAGCCCTTTAGTGAATTTTCTCACTGATGATCACACAATTTGGGGTCTCTTCCAGGGATTGTCCACTCTTCCTGATTTTCTTATTTGGAGATTATTCTGTAGTTTTGTTGGTCTTCTTTTTCGACGGCATGAAGTTGTATGTTCCTCAGTTCTTTAGGAGTTCACTGTCAATCCTTTTTTTTTTTTTTTTTTTTTTTTTGACAGAATCTTGCTTATGCTGTTGCCTAAGCTAAAGTGCAGTGGTGTGATCTTGGCTCACTGCAACCTCCTTCTCCCAGGCCCAAGGGATTCTCATGCCTCAGCTCCCCAGTAGCTGGGACTACAGGCGTGCACTATCACATCTGACTAATTTTTGTAGTGTTAGTAGTGGCAGAGTTTAATCATGTTGGCCAGGCTGGTCTTGAACTCCTGGCTTCAAGTGATCCACCTGCCTCCGCCTCCCAAAGTGCTAGGATTACAGGTGTTAGCCACCACGCCCAGCCCACTGTCAATCTTATGTCACGTGTTTTTTTAATCTTCCAGAAGTTTCTTAATGATTGGGTTGGCTAATGCATCCTCAGTGTTAGCTATCATGAAGTAGGATTGCCTCTATTGGCTGAATTTTGTGTCAGGGCTGTTGGTGAACGAGTCAAGAATCTCAACAGGGTTCTTGGAACAGACCAAAACTTTGAAAGCAATGTCCTTTTTATGTTTCAATAACTTGTTTAAAAACCTTCAAGCAAAATGTTTCATTTTGCTGGAACCTTTCAGAAGGACAGTTTTCTGGTAAACTTGGGAGGTATATATCTAGAGTCTGGTATAAGAGGCATCATGGAACTGCCAAGGGAGCCAGTTCCATGCAAGCTAATGCCTGGAGAAGCAGAATCAAATAACCAAGTGGGAGATGGAGGAGGTTTTGTATTTGAATTTATTACATTGTATTGTGGTTTTGTTTGCTTTTATTTAAAATTAAACTCATCAACTGATTTTTAAATTGACTTTTGGCATTTTAAAAATACGTAGAGGAACAAAGTTGGGAATCTAACTATTGTTTGGATTCATTAAGAATTACTCTATTAAAACTATTATTTCATTTGAAGTTTTTAAAATTAGGTTTATTTTTAAAATAGGTTTGCTTCTCTTATTACAAAAATAATATAGGCCCATGGTAAAAATGTTTGGGAAATGCAGATAAATAAAAATAATTTAATCCACCTTTCCAGAGATAGCTACTGATAACATTAAAATATATATATTTTTAGCCCTTTTTCTCCTATGTGTGAATTAGGCTTAATAGAAATTGGGTAACGTACTGTTATGTGGTAAATGGTGAAGCCATGCTATAAAACAAGGCTCACTTATTCCAGAACCTTTGTTTTTAAACACTGCAGTGTATACTTGGCCTTATGGATCAATTCCTGGCCCTAGGAAGTCCTGGAAGATGTAGGATTATAGCAGTTGGTAGCCATCAGCAGGAAGCTGAGTGAGGAGGTTGATTACTGTGAAGCATTCTGTTAGGTCCCAAGGGGAGTGTTGCTCTTTGGGGGGTTTGTTTCTCTTAGTTTCCCCAAAGGCCTGCTCTTGTTGATGACTCATATCTTATTGGCTCTGAAATTCTACTCTCTTCCAGGTACCCAACAGAGCAGATTCATTATGTTTACTTGTTTTATTTTTTTAATAGAAACTCTGCACTGTTGAACTCTATAGCAAAACAAAAAAACTCACATGGATTCTAATCTTGTAATTATCAATTTGGGTGCAGCTTTCTCCTTGAGATTGGGCAAAGGTAGAGGAGGCATGGTGCATGCCACAACCTTCTTTATTATCCTTGAATTTACTCATCTTTTTGGCAGGCTCATAGAAGTTAGCAAGGACCCAGAGAACTGGATTGCCATAATATCTCTCTAAGACCTGCTTCAGGCAGTGCATTTCAGCAAGGAGCAGACCATGGAGGATCGCAGGGATCTGAATTTGCAGGTGATGGTCCAAATTGTTGGCTCCAAGTATAAAATACTGATTTCCCAACTCCTCTACCCAGGGCTTTCTTGCTCTGAGGCCAGGCTGGCACTGTTTGCATAAAGCACTGTTCCATTTGAAAACAGCTGTGCCTAGAAGCAGATGAGAGTCGACGAAGTAGGGATCATAAGTCAGCAGAACTGTGCTACAAAGGCATTTTCTGTTGCTGCTTTTGGTGGATGCTGACTAGGAAATCAGACACTCCATAATCAACAGAACTTTACATCGTGCATTTTAGAGGCTAAAAATCTAAGATAAGAGATCCTTAATGGTTTACTCCCCAGGACAAAAGCTGTAGCTCATAGATTCTGTGTTTTCTGGCATTAATGTTATAATCTCGCTGAAACGAACATTATCAGAACTCGTTTTAAAAAGTCTTTTTGAAGTTTGCTAACTTATGGTTATAAGACGTGCCTTTTTCCTCCCGATGAATGTCAGTTGGTATCATCTTCCCTACTTGACTGATGTAAGCTTTCTTAACCTGCTGTCCTTGAGATAAATCTTGGTGGGGAAGTTAGTTATACTCAGCTACAAAAAAGACACTATCATTTTGATGTGTTATGGAACTGAGGAGTGATAGTTCCTATCACTGGGCTGGTGAACACTCTCCTGCTTCCTTTGCTGTAGTTGTTATAAATGGTGTGTTTTGGGGTTTTCGTTTTAGTTTATTTTTACATTTATGAGTCTGTGGTCTTTTTCTCACAACAAAGTCCAGCCATTCCTGCATGCCTCATCACTCCTAAGTGTGGTATAACAGAACTTGAATAAGAAATGTAAGGCAAACAAGAGTTTGTGATTTTATTAGAAATGCTGGATAAGAAATTCTTTTTTTGAGACTGAGTCCCATTCTGTTGCACACATTGGAGTGCAGCGGTGCGATCTCGGCTCACTGCAACCTCCACCTCTCAGGTTAAAGCAATTCTCTTGCCTCAGCCTCCCGAGTAGCTGGGATTACAGGCACCTGCCACCGTGCTGGGCTAATTTTCGTGCTTTTAGTAGAGACAGCATTTCACCATGTTAGCCAGGCTGGTCTCGAACTCCTGCCTTCAAGTAGTCCTCCCACCTTGGCCTCCCAAAGTGCTGGGATTACAGATGTGAGCCACTGCACCCAGCCTGTATGAGGCATTCTTAATACATCTCTTTTCCTCATATATCATCTGATGGTTATCTTTGACTGTCGTCTATACTCCTCTTCCACAGTTAACACAGTCATGAGTTATGATCCTGAGTTTGGCCTGAGCAAGAATCAATTCTTGATGCTGTTGACAAAGCTGCTTTTGGACTCACATCATGATCCACATTTCTGAGACAGAGTCAGACACTATAACCAGCCTATCATTGCGTTGGGTATAAAGCTTAGAAGCAGAGTCCCCAAAAAGTGAAGACAAATTAATAGTTTCTTATTCTTCAATAGTAAAACAATTGTATCCTATTTCTGCTCCTAATAGTACACTTGGAGGCATCTTTATTGTCTGGTCAGATCTCCTCCAATATCCCCCTTACTCCCCAAAACAAACTCAGCATGACAACCATATGAAATTACTAACTATGAGGATGCGGGAAGAAGTGCATTAGTCACTAAGTGACCTTGTTGGTGTTTGTGTTTTGAGTTTCAATAGCCCAGATGATGTTTCATCCGGATGCTAACATCCAGATGCCCTGCCAATTGATGTACTTATTTAAGTCAAGCCACACGATCCTATTTATTCCTTTGCCATTTTATTTGCTAGGGAGGATTTAAAATGAAATGTTCTCCTTTGTCTGAACATGCACTTGTCAAAGTTCTTCATCTATCAATAGCAACAGAAAATGCAACGAACAAAACTATTTCTTTTAGATCTATTTTTGTATGTCTCATATTCTCAATGTCATTCTGTACTACCCTCCCACACCTAAGTGGTCATCTGGCCTTCCCTAATACAGTTCTTTGATTTCATTGAGAACAGCCGTTTTTCAGATTTAGGTGGCATATGTGCTAATCATGGTTTAATTGGTCTCTCCTGTTCTGTGATGGTACAGGTGTGATGCAAATAAAACCTATATGTGCAATGGAGGTGATTGGAATTACGGTCAACTGACAGGAGGCATCAACCTCTCAGTGCTTGAATAGCCAGTTTATTGGATCAGACAGGACAATTACCACAAATGGCCTGTCAGAATGCTTAGAGCTCCCTATAGGCTTTGAGGCAGGTGTTTGTGCCTTCAGTTTAATCTCTTCCTTTCTAGTTCCAGGCTACATGCAGTCCTTGGCACCAACAGAAGCATTAATACAGAAATGTGGGTCACCTGCTTGCCCAGACCAGTGGATCTGGACTCACTGCCAAATGAAGTATTAGTTCCCTGTGATGCAAGCTGGATTTCTCCAGGGAAAAGTTAGCCTGACTTGCAACCCTTTATGGATCATCTGAGTGTTTGATTTAATAGAATTATGGATATTTAGAATGCTTTTTCCTCAGTTCCAGTGGAGCCTCTAGAGACTACAACACTCATATCTCTCATTTCATGATTGAGGATTTGGAGTTTCAGAGAGGTTAAGCGAGTGCCCACAGCTCAGCTAGTCAGTGGTAGAGTCAGGGCGAGGTTTCAGATCTTTGGACAGTGCTCATTACTGGACCCACAGCTGCCGTCTGAGTGTCCTTTCCTGACACCTGACAGTTTCTGTCTGTGGAAGGTACTGAAGCTTTAACAGCTTCTAGAGATTGGATAAGCAAAACATATACCTCTACAAAGAAAAGCTACAGGCAATTGTTTTCTTCTTTCACTTCTCTCTTTTCTTCTGCTTGATTTTTTGTATCTCACTATAATCAAAGTAGCAGTTCTATGGGGTTGCTTTTCCTGAGTGTGAAAGTTGTTTGAAATCTGTGACAGTTCTGTTACATAGCTAGGCTCAATTTCATACACTATGGTTGGTCATCAAAGTTTGATTACACAGAAAACGTGTGTTAGATATATCCCTACTTTAGAGGTGTAGAAACGGGGCTTCGGGGATGTTTAATAACTTTCCTAAGGTCACCTGAACAGTAAGGCTGGGGGTGGGAGTTGAAGTTGAGACTGGTTTCCCTGAAACTTGTGTTGTTGACCTCGTGGCACACAGTTCCTCAGA
Organism: Chlorocebus sabaeus; assembly: GCF_047675955.1. Taxonomy (NCBI): domain Eukaryota; kingdom Metazoa; phylum Chordata; class Mammalia; order Primates; family Cercopithecidae; genus Chlorocebus; species Chlorocebus sabaeus. Next base: position 18,795,280 of record NC_132926.1, on the reverse strand, counting down.
ACCCTGAGCCCTACCATAATTATTTATCTTACTCTGAAGAGTGAATGCAGCCTTGGGAGAATTTGTTTAACAAGGTTGAGGCATTTCTCAAAACTCTTCTTTCAGGATCAAAATTTGGATGAAATTTTCCTCTTCTCAGATTATGCCTAGTCAGAAAATTGTTCCAATGATCAAACTTGTATCAAACTTGGGGTTAAGGAAATGGGCCCATGCAGTCGGGGTGATGGTCCTGCCTTTCTGAGAAACCCCTGTCAAGAAGGACACTGCTAAGTGTATTAGATGTCAGTTCATTCTTCTCTGAAAGTAACTTAGTTTATTCTTTTTTGGGAATACAATGGTACTATATTTTTATGTATTTATCACATTCCTTATAGAAATATAGGCCTTGCTACTTAGGCCATTTCTATCAAAACTCAATAATTTCTAAACTAGTAAAAATTGTGAGCATTGCTGTTTCACAGACAGTTATAAAGCTGTCGGCTGTCTAGATGGTACTTTTTTAATTTGTGGATTTTTCTCAGAAAACCCCATGACTTGGAAAGCCACTCTTTTTTTTTTTTTTTTAATTATTATTAACAGTTTGTTACACATCTTTTACCTCCTTCATATCCCTTGTGATCATGTACAATTCATCCAGTTTCTCTTATTCTCATTCTAAAGGACAAAAAGTAATAAAGGCGGTAGAATGGCTTGTTAAGAAAAGCCAAGTTCTGGGAGAAATTGGCAGGCACCACTCAGTTATTGGTTTAGGAAAAACGCTTCTAAATCCTTGCTTGGATGGCAGGACAGAATGTGAAATTTGGGAGGCATTGTAATCCAGATGGTTTTCTTGTTCCCTTGTAAGTCTACATTTTCCTTTTTTTGGAGGATAAAGACAGAAAAAATGAAAGATAGCAAAACTCAGTTTTTAGTTAGCTTCATGTTGAGCAATTAATCTAGTCAACCCATGTTTTGCATGTACTGTTTTTCATAATTACCAGTTAGAATGTTTGAATATACAAATGAGCACTGTCACCTAGATAAAAACATGACCAGTTTCAAAGCCTGGGGAACATGCACCAATAATTATTGCCCCACATAGAGGTGTTCAAGGCTGAAGATGACCTTGAACACCTTGTCTTTTCTGCCAGGAAATGATTCAATGCCTATCTGCCTACTTCCCATGTCTTCTCAGGCCATTTATTTTTCTTGATTTCTCTCTCTTTCTTCAGTATTTATCTAATTTTCAGATATTATCATAAGTTGAAAGGGTTTGTAATAGCATCATTAGGAGGATGAACAGAGGGTTCAGATTCTCACCCAACATCTGCCTGTACCCTTTGATATAAGAGCTTTGGATTTTTAGTTTGAATGGGAGTTTGGTTTGAATTTTTAGTTTGAAGTTTTTGGAGTTTAGTTTGAATTTTAGTTTAAATTGGAGTTTAGCTTGAATTTTTAGCTTCAAGTTTTTTGGAGTATTGTTTGATTTTATTTTGAAGTGGAGCTTAGTTTGAATTGAATACAAAATAGGATTCAAGGAGGATGAGAGACAAGCGTGATGAAGGTATTGTTTTGTCTTTCTTGACTTGTACAATGAAATGAGTTTGAGTTTATTGGTTAATAGGTTGATGGCCAGATGTCGTGGGGTTTAAAAATTTTTAAATAAGAGGGTTCAGGAGCTCACTGCCTTAGCAGCGGTGCTTCAGTGTCCAAGTGTCAGTGTATACACAGAATTGAAGAAGGGGAATTATTTAGGCACAGTTTGGCGCCTTTGGAAATGGCATCTGGAAGAATTATCTGGAGACCATGCTCTTGCCTAGACACTGGCATTAACAGGATGGAGGTGACCAGCAGTTGCTGGAGGGAGACTGACAACATCTGTGGAGGCACTTGGAGCAGGAGAGGGAGAACATGTCAGTTTTATATGAGGACTATAGCTGACACATTAGTTTATGGGCATGTGTGAGGCATCCCCTTGGGAATGACAGTGACTAGGGAATATTTTAAGTACCTCTTAGAACCAATGAAATTCAGGAATCAAGCAATTTTTTATTCATATGAGGGAAGAGCTTATTATTTTCAAGTTAATTTGTTAAGTCTGGTGAGTGTGCAAAACTGTGAACATACGAAATGTTATCCTAGTTGCAAGCTAACAAGTCAGCCTACTACAGTTTCATGGGTGCTGGCGGAAGACATGAGACTCCTGGTAAGAGACAAAGAACTTTATTATGCATAACTCTGAGGCAGCATGAGCTTCATGTTTGAATTTGTTCTTTCTGTCCCCCATGTTCCATATGATTATGCAGAGGAGGACATTGCTGAATGCTGCACATACAGTGGATTTGTGTCCCCGTGGAAGAACCTACACCTAGGAAACCCTAAATTTTTAAAAGCATTGTTAGCAAACCTGACCAGCGTTTGCCTTCAAGGGAGATGCTATCTTTCTTAGACTGGTCGAGAAATAAATCTGCCCTTTGCTGTAGAAGAAGACACTACCTCCATCTTCCAAGGCTGTTGGACATTCAAACATCTTTGATGAGATAGTCTAGAAAAAACCTCCCAATGCATCTGCTCAGATTTGCAAAAATGTGAGAGACTCACGAAGAGTTGTCTCCCAACAGTATATCCCAAAGACTCATATTTTTATAATTATTGTAGATGGATAAACCTGGAGTCATTGGAGTGATACCAGTAGAGGTAAAATAGGAAGAGTATTTTGAGGGTGTGAGGGTGTTTTTATGTTCACTGAGTTATACCCACTGAGGCTGCTTTTCCTCCTCTGGTCTATAAATTGGATGAATTTTCCAGGGCATTGTCTCGTCTTTCTTGTTATTTAGACTCATCTGGCACAAATGCTTAGGCTACGTCTACAGTTCTAATAGGTTTTGCCTTTGGTATGCAAAGGAAAGGCTTCAGACTAAATGTTTCAGTGTCCATTAAAGAGTAGTGACAGAAACGAGAAGGTATTTTATCATATCCTGTCGTTGTGTAATACGCTGGATTGCTTCAGCAGATTAACTAGAGAATAAGGAAAAATCTACATGAAAGTGAGTGAGTACATGCGGAGTGTGTGTATATGTGTGCATGAGAGAGAGAGAGAGAAAGAGAGAGAGAGAGACAGAGAGAGAGAGACTAATGGCCTTCTGTATTCAGAAAGAGCCTGTATGCTTTTGTACTTTTAACACTGTTGGTCTAGCATAGCTCACTTGAAAGGCATTTTAAAGCTCTTAGATGTGCTCTCTCATACTTTCAAGACTTGCAAATAATAACCCAAGATTTTTGATGATGACGATACTTGGTAAACATGAATTTACCTTCAGAAACACCACTTCTTAATTCAGATGTTGCTTAACTCAAAGGCTCAGTATTACAAAGTTGTGAAGATTTTGTAGGTAGGAGGAGAAAACTAAATCAGTATTTTTAAGTATTTAAAAAGAAAGTGAAAAGAGGAAAATCATATGTTTTACAGGTAGAGCATCTTAGGCCTTTTCATAGCTAATCTGTTTGGAATTCTTTGACTTGGGTGGAATAAATGTATTATATGAGAGGCTCTAGCGAGCACAGTGTGATGGTCGCTTAGTCTGACTGTGGCTGTGTCTCACATATCACTGTACCCAGTCAATACTCTATTATTGCAACTTAAGTGGTTTGCTACAGTATTCCACGCACTGGGTATTAGAAGCTGTGTTCCCTCATTTCCTAAGCAATAATGGTATAAGCAGTAAGCATTTTTTATTATAAAAACTAACAATTGCCTCCTCAGAGCTAATGGTTTTTTATATACTACTGGTACCCAGGAGATTTAGTTATAAATCAGAGCAAAATTGAATACGAAATGTACTAAACTTTGGCAGAATTAGATTTTCTTTGTAAAGGTTGAAGTCTTCAGTTTTTCTTGAAATCAAAGTTTGGTTTTCTTCCTGGTGCCTTTATTTCTATTTTATTTAAATGGGTGTGTTGTTTCCTGATTAAAGTTGATTCAGAATAATTATAACAATAATAGTTTATAGCATGGGCCTGGGTAACATTCTTTATAGCTCCTGGAGGCTGTCTCATCCAGCCTTTCCGTCATCTGTTTTTAAATGTGAACCATATTTGAGACGCAGAAGGAGTAATAGTTATGAACCACATGACAAAGACTGTCATGTGAAAGATCATTTCTCTCTTCAAATGACTGCTGTTTTCACAGATCAGGGGCTCTGTGTTCAAGAAAGAATTCACTTGGTGAATTGCGTATCTACTGATTTTACCGTAAATAGAAGGTAAGAAAGGGCAATAGTTTCTCTTATGAGTAGATGTAATTAAGAGTTGCTAGTGTCCAGGTAGCAAAAGCCCCAGTCCCAAATAAAGGTAGAGTTAGAGCTGCCCTGGGGTGATAGGAGCTGGAAGTTCAAAGTCAGCACAGTCAAACTTACATTCTTATCTCTTTTAGGAGGTCTCTCAGTTTCTCCTTTTTGCTCATCTTTGCACATTCACTTCATTTTTCTCTTTCTTTCTGGGCTTTTTCTGCTTCTTTATACATGGCAGAATATGGCAGCCTCACAGGATCCATCCCAGGTTGCATATTTTCAATCCCAGTGACTGGTCCCAGCCACCAGGCCAGAGTCAGCCCGGAGACCTTCAGGAGTGGGGCCACATTTAAATTAATGGGGAGTGAAGGGGATGAGTGCCGTGGCTTACACCTGTAACTCCAGCACTTTGGGAGGCTGAGGCAGGTGGATCACTTGAGGTCAGGAGTTTGAGACCAACCTGGCCAACATGGTGAAACTCCATCTCTACTAAAAATACAAAAATTAGCCTGTAATTCCAGCTACTCGGGAGGCAGGAGAATTGCTTGAACCCAGGAGACAGAGGTTGCAGTGAGCTGAGGTTGCGCCACTGCACTTCAGCCTAGGTGACAAAGCCAGACTCCATCTCAAAAAAAAAAAAAAAAAAAGAGGGAGTAAAGGGACAGTGACAATAGGCGGCATGTGTTTCTTGATTAAAAGTATTGAAATTGATAATATTTGTGATAAAACCAATTGCAGCTACAGTCTGCAGGCCAAATATAGTCTGGAGGTTCCCTGTTTAAGATCCCTCAACAAGTTTTTCTTAGACCACTCTCCAAATATAAGGGACACCTAGCTTCATCCACAGGGCTAGAATTAGGATGATGCAAGGGCAGCTCTTGTCTCAGGTGCAACATTTAAGAGGATCCATGAAAATATCAATAATCTAGATAAATAATGCTTCTATGTAATATTAAAAAATCAAACCAGTGTAAAAATTCCATAATGAAAAAATACAAAATTTTAAGGAAGGTAGGATTATTATTACTGATTTTCCTTTTCCTTCAGGCTCCAGTATGGCTTAGCATAGCTTGTTTGGCCAGGTGTTGACCTATAGGCCAGTCAGTCAAGGGTAGGGGAGTAAGTTCCATCAATAATATGAGGGGTCAGTTCTCAGCAGTAGGGACATGGGCCAGGCAGGCACACCTGAAAAAATATCTGCTAAAGGATGTGTGTTGGAGCTTTATACTTTCTTCTGAACTATGGCTCCTGGATGAGTCAGTTTAAGTTGTCATAACAAAATACTATAGAATGGGTAGCTGAAACAATAGAAATATATTTTCTCACAGTTTTGGGGGCTGGAAGTCTGAGATCAGGGTGCCAGCATGGTTAAATTCTAGTGTAGGCTTTCTTCCTAAACTTCTAGATGGTTGCCTTCTCACTGTATGCTCACATAACCTTTCATCCACGCGTGGAGAGAAAGAAATAGAGAAAGAGGGAGGGAGGGAGGGAGGGGGGAGAGAGAGGGAGAGAGACGGGAGGAGAGAGAAAGAGAGAGTGTGGGCACGAGCAATGAGAGAACAAACTCTCAGGTGTCTCTTCTTCTAAGGACACATGTCCCATCATGAGGGCTCCACTGTCATGACCTCATCTAACCCTAATGACCTCCCAAAGGCCCCATCTCCAAATATGGTCACGGTCACCATGAGGTTAGGGCCTCAATATGTGCACTTGATGGGAGAGTGGGAAACATTCAGTCCGTATTAGCCCGCAAAGATTAGAAATACACTTCAAACATTTTTAACTCTTCTTTAATAGTCTTTCCTGGGTTTCTCATGTGTAAATTTCTACTTTTCTTGGTTTACATTTAGTTATTTTTAGACAGTGTTGTCAAAATATAAGCCCGATAAATTAAGTTTAGATTTTGTCATTGACTTCTTATTTCAAGTAAGTTGCCACAAGAGTAGCTTTTTGTAAAGCTGAATTAATCATCAGCAGACTGACTGAAAGATTTAACTAGAAAATGAGGCTCGGGTGCTTAACCATTTCTGAAACCCCCAGGACCTGACCAATAATTACTCTTTCCATCCATAAGAAGACAGAAACATTTAGCATATGGTTTTTCTTTCTCGTCTAGAATCAATCAGAATGTGTCACTTTGTAGCTTGCTATGGTCAATCAAAATGTTGTGCCTAGTTCTTCTAAATGTAAATCTCCTGAAGACATTTTTCAGAAAAGATTGTCAAATTATTAAGTGATAGGAATGTTGGTAGAGAAAATAAATTCCTTTAGACATTTTATAGGTACTGAAAAATTAGGAAATGCTTTTTTTTTTTTTTTTTTTGACTCTTCTCAAGGGATGTTTTGGTTTTGATTTCAAACACCATATTGGAAAACATTTTAACTGTGAATATAATTCTGAAAACACTTCGAGCCCTGACAATATCTGTCCTGGGCAGCTTCGTATCAAGCTGGCAAAACAGATCCTGAAAAACCAGGGGAGTATTTTTGTTTTCAGAACGCTTTATATGCAATTCCCCAGAAACAGCTCAAAAAGATAGATACTCTTTTTCTAAAAGGTTGCTGGTTTAGCACTTCCCAACTTATAAAGGTTGGAATTTCCCACTGGCTCAGTGGAGAGATTTGTATCAGTTATTTTAGATTCACTTAATAGCACATTTGTGTTTGAGATGAAGCGTGAGTCCCACCAGACGAAGTAAGATTGTTCTTAAAAATTGGCCTCCTCCTCCCTCCTCCCCCATGTATGCTCAGATCTATAGTTGCGTCTTCTAAATGTTATTCCACAGCTAGATATGACATCCCATCTTAAACCAGCAGCAGTAACTGCTGTTTCTCTTTGTAGAGAACATGGCTGGATGTACAGCATGCGGATTTGTGAAGGCTGGAGTTTTTCAGTTCCTTAAGTGAAGCCCTCACTATAGTTCCCCCCACTTTCATGCCCGTGTGTTAGTGTAGATCAGAGGGAGGGTGAAGAAAGCTGGTGATACTTGGAAAAGTACCGTGAAGCCTCGTACAAAACACAGCCAGCACACTTGCCTCACCACCAGTAATTTCAGGGCATTCAGTGTATTTTATTTTCATTTTTGCAAGGACACTCATCATGCTCTATCTTGTTTAGTTTTTCCCTACTAAACTTCCATGCTCCTTAAAGGCCAGGCTTCCTTGCAACCTTGTATCCTTCACCACCCCTGGTATTGCATGTGAAGGTCACTCAGAACTGTGCTGAATGCTTGAAGATGCTGAGTGTGTTTGAATTGATAAAAAGTTCACTTAGGGGAAGGGAAGACTATTATTTATTGAGTGTTTATGCCAAACATTTGACATAGATGCATTTTTCCTGTGAATCCTCACAATAGTCTTATGAGAAAGACAAACTTATTCCCATTTTGCCAAAAATGGAGAAACTGAGGCTTTAAATACTAAATTGCTCTGCATCAGTAGAGTCAGCTGGACCCAGGGTTCTAAACGAGTCTATCTGGTCTGAAGCTGATGTCATCAGGCTAGGCTGCATCTGCAATTAGAACCAAGGTCCCAGATTCATATGGCTGTGGGGCGCGGAATACAGGGAAGGAGCCGTAGGAGCATTGGGGTGAAGGAGAACCCCTGCCTACAGACTTTTGTCCAAAGTGAGTGGCCTCTTAGTTTCAGCTAACTTTACAACAGTAAGAGAGAGAGGGAGAGAGGGAGAGAGGGGAGAGAGGGAGAGAGGGGAGAGAGGGAGAGAGGGGAGAGAGAAAGAAAGAGAGAGAGAGAGAGCCAATACATTTGCATTTTTTAGGGATTTTTCAAAGTCTTCCAATTTTTATATTTTAGCAACAAATTTGATAATAATGCTTGCAAAAGTTAAAAACAGTTCAGTGGGCCAGATTGAGACTGCAATCTGAAAGTTTTTAGCTGTTATATTAAAGAATAGTTTTAAAGAATTGCAACTGTTTCCCTCAAGTAGGCACAATCGTCCCTTGGTATCTGAGGGGGGTTGGTCCATGGATGCTCAAGGCCCTTATATAAAATGGCATAATATTTGTGTGTAACACATGCACATTCTCTCATATACTCTAGATTGCTTATAATACCTACTACAATGTAAATGCTGTGAAGTAGTGGTTATACTGTATTGTTTTAATCTGTCTTTTTCTTTTCTACATCCCCGAGAAACAGATGTTTTAAAATTTGTATTCTTCTTCTTCTTCTTTTTTTTTTTTGTTTAATTTTTTTAAGGACTTCTCATCCATGGCTGGTTGAATCTGCAGATGCGGAACCCATGGATACAGAGGGCTGACTGTATTGTAACCCTGACTGATGTAAATGCTACCTGCCCAGGAGAACTTAGCGAACGAACTGTAATTACTGGTTTGCTGTTTTATCAGTCTATGAAATAGTTATGGATAATACTTTCATAAGAAGCGCTTTCGTATCTACTCGATGTGGAATGAGGACAGTGAACGCACCTGCTTACTTCTTTTGCTTACCCTACTTGATGTGATGTTCTGACTTGGAACTTCATGAAAACAGTACAGTTATTTATTTATTTATTTATTTATTTATTTATTTGTGGCGGAGTCTCACTTTGTTGCCCAGGCTGGAGTGCAGTGGCGTGATCTCTTGGCTCACTGCAACCTTCGCCTCTCAGGTTCAAGCGATTCTCCTCCCTCAGTTTCCTGAGTAGCTGGTACTACAGACGCGTGCCACCATACCCGGCTTATTTTTTTGTATTTTTAGTAGAGATGGGGCTTCGCCATGTTAGCTAGGATGGTCTCGATCTCCTAACCTTGTGATCTGCCTGCCTCGGCCTCCCAATGCACAGTCATTTATTAAGCAGTGAACTGATGCTGCATCCTGAACTGTATACAGTTTTCCAAGTGTTTCGCACATGTATATGCACTCTCGTAGTGATAGTGACAGGAGGCAGCCAAATGCCTAGGCGGATGGGGGCGGGTCCCCAGTGAAACCCCACCTCCAAGCTGAAGACAATTTAAAACCTGAAAGCCGCACTACAAGTTAAATCCTCAGACCAGATTGCGAACTTGGCTTCCTGTTTTGCATGCTTTCCTCTGATAGGTCCCCACTTTTCACCTATTTTACATAAAGTTACCCTTTCCTAATTGGTTTTCTACACTGTCATGCCCACCTTTGAGCGGTGTCTTTACTTTAATCTTTTTTGTATACCCACAAACCAATCAGCATGCACTCCCCGTTCTGAGTCCGTAAAAGGCCCGGACTCAGCCACATGGGGGAACTTTCCTGCTTTCTGGTAGGGGAACCAACTCTATATCCCCTCCACTGAAAGCCATTTATATTGTTCAATAAAATTCTTCTCCGCTCTCCTCACGCTTCAATGTCCAATATATCCTTATTCTTCTTGGTCACGGTATAAGAGCTCAGGAACTGCTAAACGTGGGTACAAGCTATAACACAGGCAAGCTGGGGCATGCCAGTGTGGCTGTGTGAGGCCTGGGTGGGGCATCACCAGCCAGGGTTCCCCAGCTTGCAAAGTGACTGATACGAAAAATTCTACATCAACAGTGATATGCATTTGTAACCACATGTAGTTTTGGCATTAATTACTAGTTACTCATTACGAGATGTTGATAATGTCCCTTCTCAGAGGCAGACAGGGTGGTTAGTCTCTTGTTCTTGATCTTGGTCCTTTTTATCTATTGTTATCCTGGCTCAGGTCATCAGCTTGTATTGCCATCCTCTTCACTGTCCCAGAGTGTGCCAGTCTGTCCTTTGACATATGTGTTGATATGATAATCACAGCAAAGTGTGTCTCTTAGCTCCGTATCCTGACATTTGCATCTGCACAGAGTTCAGTTGAATTACTATTGCCTTACCAATTTCTGTTCCTAACAGCTATTTCAGGAAGTAATACAGTGAGGTGATGCCCTTCACTGTCAATGTTTGAATGCCTGTGAATATCCCCATTCAGTACTCCCTTGGTAAGATGACTTTGATGAGCTTCCATGATTTCTGTGTAGAAAAAAGAACACCTTCTAAGATGTTGCTAAGGTTCAAATGTCTGTTCTTCAATGACTGTCCCCTGCATTTCATTGTAAATATGTCTACTTCCCTACTGCAAGAATATATCCTGTCCCTGGATTGTTCAGATTTCCCTGCCTTTTTAAAGTGGTATCTTGCCCTTTCTTCTACTTTTGCCCTGTTTCCTCTCTTTTTTCCTCCCTATTTTGTCCTCCCAGAGAAACCACTTTTAATCATTTTTAACTTGTAATTTGGGAATTTAACATCATGTCTGTAAACAACATGCTTTCTTTGCTACCACTCGATTTTTCAATTACAGATATTGTTTCTGAAACTTCAAATATGGAAGGTGAAGATTCAGCTCCATTTCTCTCCTGATTCCTGACATTAGATGACCACCTTTCCATTTCCCATTTTTTTCTGATAGAATTAGTTGAAATTTGTTAGACTGGCATTCTGTATTCAATGTCTGTATGATTATGGCTTCATAAGCACTATAAACAATCAAGCCAAGACGTGCACTCTAATTACTTTCTTTTACTTGGACTCTCCTTCCCCCAACTTCGGGTTCATAATTGTCATATTTTTCCTGTTGCTTAGTTTTTTAATGTACTTACTGAAACATTCCAGTAATTTTCTCAGTCTGTTTTTAGTATATTCAGATATGTCAGGTAGTATTAATGTTACCTTTTTGGAGCAATTTCTCTTGGAGTCATCTGACCTGCTATAATCTTTTTTTTTTTTTTTTTTTTTTTTTTTTTGAGATGATGTCTCACTCTGTTGCCCAGGCTGGAATGCAGTGGCGTGATGTTGGCTCACTGCAACCTCCACCTCCTGGGTTCAAGCGATTCTCCTGTCTTAGCCTCCCAAGCAGCTGGGACTACAGGCATGAGCCACCACGCCCAGCTAATGTTTTGTATTTTTAGTAGAGACAGGGTTTCACCATGGTGACCATGCTGGTCTCGAACTCCTGACCTTACGTGATCCACCTGCCTCGGCCTCCCAACATGCTAGGATTACAGGCATGAGCCACTGCACCTGGCCTGACCAGGTATAATCTTGATCATTTGTACTTCATGTCTATTGCACAACAGGCTTCCTATGATATTCCTTTAATATTATCCTGGTGATTCCTTTAGTCTGTCCCCTGTTTCATTCATAACCACACCTTCTTTTTTTCTTGGTTTACAGCCTTCTTTGGAGGGGCACATGTGCTGGTAGTGTCCTGTGAAAGGGTGCCTGGGAGATCAATATTTTGAGATAATACATAATTTTAAACATTTCTAATCTTTCTTCACACTGAATTGATAAGGAGCTGCTGATAATTTACCTTCAGAATTTTAAAATGATTACTTCATTGTCTTTTGGGTTCCAGAGTTGTTGAGAAGTCTCAGTCCATTCTCCTTCCTGGTCTTTTGTATGTCACTTCTACTTTTAACCCCTTTGGAAACTTATAGAATATTAATTTTTTTTATTGTCTTAAAATTTCACATTGACATGCTTTGGTATACATTTACTTTCATCCAGTTTGCTGATTACTCAGTATGCCTTTTAAATTTGATTCCTTTTATCCTTCAGTTCTGGAATTCTTCTTGAATAATAATAATATTTATTCTTTGAATGTTTCATTAACCTCCATTTCCTCTGTTCTCTATCCTATTCAGAAATTGGACCTCCTAGACTGTTCCTCTAATTTTCTTATCTTTGTTTTCCTGTTTTTAATTTGTGTCTTTATGTTCTGACTTTCTGAAAGTCCCTCTCTTGCCCTTCCTTCTTTTCCATTTTTTTCTTTGTTGAAATTTATCTCTACTACATGTGAAAGGGATTTACCAAGAAAAAAGTAGAATGAAGGATGTTGATTTGGGGAAGGCTATAATTTTTTTAAAATGAATTTATTGAGATGTAATTAATATCACAAATTTCATCCTTTTAATGTATACAATGTAGCGGTTTTAAGTATATTCATAATATTATACAACCATCACTAGCATCAAATTTTGGAACATTTCCATCACCCTATATACCCTGATAAGAAAACCCATATTCATCAGCAGTCACACCCATTCCCTCCTTGCCCTCCTTCCTGAAAACCAATCATCAACTTTCTATTTCTATAGATTTTCCTATTTGACATTTCATATAAATGCAGTCATACAATATGTGGTTTATGTCACTGACTTTTTAACTTAGCATTATGTTTTCCAAGTTTATTCATTTTGTAGTGTCTGTCAGTAATTTTTATAGTGGAGTTACTGTCCATTGTATGAATATACTATAACTTGTTTATCCATTCATTTGTTTTTGTTTTTTTGTTTTTTGTTTTTTGTTTTTTGTTTTTTTTTTGAGACGGAGTCTCGCTCTGTCACCCAGACTAGAGTGCAGTGGCCAGATCTCAGCTCACTGCAAGCTCCGCCTCCCGGGTTCCCGCCATTCTCCTGCCTCAGCCTCCCGAGTAGCTGGGACTACAGGCGCCCGCCACCTCGCCCGGCTAGTTTTTTGTATTTTTTAGTAGAGACGGGGTTTCACCATGTTAGCTAGGATGGTCTCGATTTCCTGACCTCGTGATCCGCCCGTCTCGGCCTCCCAAAGTGCTGGGATTACAGGCTTGAGCCACCGCGCCTGGCCCCATTCATTTGTTAATGGAAACTTAGGTTATTTATACTTTCTGGCTATTATGAATAATACTAGTAAATGCTATACACATTCACATACAAGTTTTTGTGTGGCTATACATTTTTCATTTCTCTTGTGTAGGAGTGAAATTGCTAGGGTCGTATGTAATTCTATGTTTAACTTTTTTTTTTTTTTTTTTTTGAGACAGGGTCTCACTCTGTTGTCCAGGCTGTAGTGCAGTGGTGTGATCACAGCTCATTGCAACCTTGAACTCCTGGGCTAAGCAATTTTCCTGCCTAGGCTTCCCAAAATGCTGGGATTGCCGGTGTGAGCCATGATGTCTTGCCACTGTTTATCTTTTTGAGGAACTACCAAACTATTTTCCAAAGCACCTGCACACATTTACAATCCCACAAAAATGTTACAGGTTCCCATTTCTTCAGATCTTTATCAACATTTGTTATTGTCTATATTTTCATCAAAGTCACCCTATTGGGTATAAAGTGGTATTTCATTGTAGTTTTGATTTTCATTTCCCTGATGACTAACGATGTTGAGCATCTTTTTATGTGCTTATTGGTTATTCGTGTATCTTCTTCGGATAAATATCTAATCAATCTTTACAATTTTAAAATTAGATTGTCATTATTGAGTCATGAGTTCTTTATGTATTCTACATAGAAATCCCTTATTAGAGTTATTATTTGCCAATATTTTCTCATTCCATGTGTTGTCTTTTTACTTTCCTAATGATGTGCTTTGCAGCACAAAATATTTTCTGATGAAATCTAATTCATACATTTTTCTTTTGTTACTGGTCATTGGTGTCATGTCTAAGTAACCATTGTCATTTGGATTTAATCCTACAGATTCATCTAAGGATTTTATAGTTTTAGTTCTTACATTTAAGTTGCTAAATGAATTAATTTTTGTACATGGCATCAAGTAGAGGTCCATCTATATTCTTTTGCATATAGATATCCATTTATTCCAACATCATTTGCTGAGAAATCTGTTCTTTCCTAAGGAATTGTCTTGGCGTCTTTGTAGAAAATCAGTTGATCATCTATGTAAGGGCTAATTTCTACATTGTCGATTCTATTTCACTGACCTATATGTTTAACTGTTTTGAGAATGTCCAGATAAACCTGGGTTTCAGTACCAGAGTAGCTAGCAACCATACCCCAATGGAAAATGAAGGGGAGCTGGACATGGGTATATACAGTATTCCTTTCACTGGATACTTCTTTCACCTGGCAGATGGCCTAATGTCTAGTTGCACAATTCATGACCATACAGTTTCTCACATGGAAAATTTGTTTATATTGGCAGATGCCTTGTGAGTCTTGTCTGACTCATATCCAGTTTATGCCTTACTTACCATTGCTCTGGCCCTGGGAGTCTGACCTTGTGATCTGCCAAGGGTCCCAGAGAAAAGCTGGCCCAGGGTAGCCTCTATAGTTCTTCAAATAGAAGGTGCAAATTCAATGCGCTACTACAATATGAAATCAGTTCAAATATTTTTACTTACAAATCCTGGGCATGGAGGGTGTAATGAATCAGAAGGGTAGTCCTTCATTCTGGCCCATGCAAGGCAGGAATGAAGAGGCAGACAGAGAGAGAAAGAGAGTTAGCATAGCAAATAGCAGTATACACAGAGGAATAGAAAGTGGGTTACTTTCAGTTTGTGGGCAAATGCCTGAATGATCCCTTTAAAGGAAGCTGGGGGAAAGCAGGGAGCCCTGTTAGCTAGGCAGGAGAGATGCCTGTAAGTTCTTGTGTCTGGCCACTTACTTGATCCATTTGGGTGTGGTGATTTGGGTGTGGTGGTTTACTTCTAATGCTTAGGTGAAATCAAAATGGAAATTTAAAAAAATACTTGAATGATAATAGTGACATAACTTATCAAAACCTCTGGGATACAGAAAAGCAGTGCTAAGAGGAAGGTTCATAGCATTAAATGCCTATATCCAAATGCACTTTAGAATCAGCTTTTCGTATTTGTGAAAAAGAATGCTTAAATATTGATAGGGAGTGTGTTGAGCCTATAGATAAATTTAGTGAGTTGCCATCTAACAATATTTAGTCTTTGAATTGATGAACATGGGATGCCTTTCAATTTAATTAAGTATTCTTTAATTTATTTCAACAATGTATCATAGTTTTCCACATACAAATCTTACAATTCTTTTTAATTTTAATTTTTAATTTTTTTTTGAGGCAGGGTCTCACTCTGTTACCCAGGCTGGAGTACAGTGGCATGATCATGACTCACTGCAACTCAGCCTCCTAGGCTCAAGTGATCTTCCCACCTCAGCCCCCTGAGTAGCTGGAACTACAGGCACATGCCACCACTACTGGCTAATTTTTGTTTGTTTGTTTGTTTGTTTGTAGAGATGGGGTTTCGCCATCTTGCCCAGGCTGGTCTTGAATTCCTGAGCTCAAGTGATCATCCCACCTTGGCCTCCCAAAGTGTTGAGATTACAGGTGTGAGCCACTGTGCCGGGCCTACAATTCTTTTGTTAATTTTATTCTTAGGTATTTTATTCCTTATGATGCTATTATAAATGGAATTGTTTTCTTAATTTTATTTTTAGAATGTTTATTGCTGGAGTATATAAATAAAATTGACTTTTGTATATTGATCTGGTATCTTGTAACCTTGCTGAGCTCATTTATTAGATTTAATAGTTTTTAGTGGATTTCTTAGGATTTTCTATATATACAAGATCATTTCATCTGAGAATGGAGATAGTTTTAATTCTTCCTTTCTAATCTGGATATCTTTTTCTTCTTTTTCTTGCCAAACTCGGGTCAGATCCTCCAGCACAGTGTTGAATAGAAGTGGTAAGAGTGGACATCCATGTCATATTTCTTTCTTTTTTTTTTTTTGAGACAGGGCCTTGCTCTGTCACCCAGGCTGAAGTGGCACGATCTCAGCTCACTACAACCTCTGCCTCCTGGGTTCAAGCGATTCTTCTGCCTCAGCCTCCCACGTACCTGTGATTACAGGTGTAAGCCACCATGCCCTACTAATTTTTTGTATTTTTAGGTTTTTTTTTTTTTTTTTTTTGTATTTTTAGTAGAGATGGGTGTTTTGCCATTTTGCCCAGGCTGGTCTCGAACTCTTGGCCTCAAGTGATCGATCTACCTTGGCCTCCCAAAGTGCTAGGATTACAGGTGTGAGCCACTGCGCCCAGGACTCCTTGTCATGTTTCTGATCTTAGGCAGAAATCATTCAAGTCTTTTACCACTAAGTACAATGTTGTCAGTTTTTCATAGATGACCTTTATCAGGATGAAGAAGTTTCCTTTTACTTCTAGATTGTTAAATGTTTTCATTATGAAGCAATGTTGGTTATTGTCAAATTTTTTTGGCATCTGAGATGGCCATGTTATTTTTATCATTTATTCTACTGATTTGGTATATTACATTGATTTTTCTGTGTTGAACTGACCTTGCTTTCTTGGCATAAATACCACTGATTTGTGGTGTATAATTCTTTTTATATGTTCCTAGATTGAGTTTGCTAGTATTTTTTGCACCTGTATAAAAGAATTATTGGTCTATAGTTTTTTTTTTTTTTTTTCTTTTCCTGGTGCTGTCTTCTGGTTTCATATCAGAGTAATACTGGCCTCATAGAATTTATGTTTTTTGGAAGTTTGTTTACGCTTGATGTTAATTCTATGTTAAGTGGTAGAATTTACCAGTGAAAACATCTGAGCCTGAGATTTTCAATGTGAGAAGTTTTTTGATCATTAATTCAATCTCAATCTCATTACTTTCTTGGGTATTCGTATTTTCTGTTTGTTCTTAAGTCAGCATTGATAGTTTGTGTTTTACTAAGTATTTGTCCACTTCATTTAGGTCATCTAATTTGCTGGCATATACTTATTATGCTGGCATATACTTACTATGCC
The DNA here is from genome assembly GCF_047675955.1 of Chlorocebus sabaeus. Lineage (NCBI taxonomy): Eukaryota > Metazoa > Chordata > Mammalia > Primates > Cercopithecidae > Chlorocebus > Chlorocebus sabaeus. The sequence continues at coordinate 18,778,500 of NC_132926.1, read as the reverse complement.
TTTACAATCCTTTTTATTTCTCTTATGTTAGTGATAGTGTCTCCTATTTTATTCCAAATGTTAGTCATTTGATCATTCTCTTTTTTCTCCCTGCGGGGCAATGTAGCTAAAAGTTTTGCTAATTTTGTTAATCTTTTCAAAGACCCAACTTTGGATTTAATTCCTTTTTCTCTATTGTCTTCTATTATTTGTTTCATTTGTTCCAACTCTATTCTTTATTATTTCCTCTAAGCACTGCTTTAGCTGCCTCCCGTCAATTGTAGTAGGTTTTGTTTTTGTTTGCATTCCCATCAATATGTTTTCTTGTTTTTCCTGTGATTTCTTCTTTGACTCATTGGTTATTTAGGGCTCTGTTGTGTAATTTCCACATGCTTGTGAATTTCCCAAATGTGTCTCTATTATTGATTTATAATTTCATTTCATTGTGACTGGAGAACATATTTAGTATAATATGAATTCTTATATATATAGAAACTTGTTTTTTGTCCTAGGATATGTCGATTCTGGAGAATGTTCCATATGCATTTGATAAGAATGTATGTTTTTCTGTTATTGGTTGGAGCATTCTATAGATTTTAGCTAGGTCTAGTTGGTTTATAGTGTTGTTCAGTGCTTCTATTTCTTTGTTGATCTTTTGTTTAGTAGTTCTATCTCTTATTGAAGGTGGGATTTTTAAATCTCCAATATTTTTTTGAATTGTGTGTTTCTCCCTTTAATTATGTCAGTTTTTACTACATTTATTTTGCAGTTTTGTTGTTAGCGGAGTATATGTTTTTAATTACTATGTATTCCTGATTGACCCTTTTAACACTATAAAATGTCTTTCTCTGTCTCTAGTAACAATTTTGTCTTAAAGTTGATTTTGTCTGATATAAATTTAGCCACTCCAGCTTCTTTTGGTTATTGGTTGTGTGGTATGTCTTTTAGTGTTATTTTACTTTGTCTTTGAATCAAAAGTGTGTCTCTTACAGACAGGAGATAGTTAAATAATTTTTTGTTTGTTTTTGTTGTTATTGTTGCTTTTTATTTATTTATTTACTATTTTAAAATTAATACATGTTAAATGTACATATTTTGTGGGTACATTTGATAATTTGGTACATTCAGATAATCATATCAGGGTAATTGGGATATCCATCACCTTAAATATTTATCTTTCTTTTTTTTTTTTTTTTTTACTCTAGGAACATTTAAATTACTCTCTTCTAACTATTTGGAAATGTATAATTGATTAATGTTAACTATAATCACTCTACTGAGCTATCAAATACCAGGTAGTATTTCTTTTACTTAAGTATATATTTGTACCTATCAATCAACTTCTCTTTACTTCCCTTTTCCCCTACTATTCCCAGCCTCTGGTTATTGCCAGTCTTCTCTCTATTTTCATGAGATCTACTTTTCGTCAGTCACTCTGTATTTTGATTGGAGTATTTAATCCATTTACATTTAATGCAATTGCTGTTAAATAGAATTACATTTAATGCAGTTACTCCTAAGCAGGAATTAAGTCTGCAAGTTTGTTATTTATATCCATATGTCTTTTGCCCTTTCTGTGTCTCTATTTCTCCATTGCTGTTATATTTGTATTAATTAGATATTTTCTAATATGCCATTTGAAGTCCCTAAGACTGCTGATTTCCACGGCAATTCTGATTTTTATACTATTGGTTCTTAAGGCTACTGTAGAGCTAGATAGCGATGGGAATAGGCCAAGACAGAACACCACAAACCTCATTGTCCTTATGAGATTCATATGTTTTCCTTGAATAATCACTTCTTGGATTGTTTTGTGCCATTGGTTAATTTCAGATTTTTATTTATTTATTTATTTATTTATTTATTTATTTATTTATTTAATTTTGAGACGGAGTCTCACTCTGTTGCCCAGGCTGGAGTGCAGTGACACGATCTTGGCTCACTGCAAGCTCTGCCTTCCAGGTTCACGCCATTCTCCTACTTCAGCCTCCCGGTTAGCTGGGACTACAGGCACCCGCCAGCATGCCTGGCTAATTTTTTGTATTTTTTTTGTAGAGATGGGGTTTCACCATATTAGCCAGGATGGTCTCAATCTCCTGACCTTGTGATCCACCTGCCTTGGCCTCCCAAAGTGCTGGGATTACAGGCATGAGCCACCGTGCCCGGCCATCAGATTTATGGATAAGTTGATTTTGACAATTTTTGCAGGTGTTCCTATTGCTTTTAAGGAGGCATGATTTTCAAATGTTCATTCTCCACCATTCCAGAAGTGCTCTGGGAATTCCTTGAAATCTACTTTCCATTCTTTCTTTTGACTATATTCTCTGAATATTACTTTTTGGAAAAATAAATTTCTGTTCTTGTTTTCCACACCAAGTAGCCAGGATATTTTACTTCTCTCCAGATATTAAAAGTTAAAATTTTTTTCCCCTGTAGTCTCCATTTCCTCTTATTTGCTTCAGCCTCTTTGTTTTCCCTCCCTATGTTAGAATTTTATTCATACAAAATGACATCTATAGTAGCAACCATTTATTGAAGAGTTACTATGTGCCTCCTCACTTACTCTTCTCAGTGCCTTAAACATATTAACTTATTTCATCTTCACATTAACTCTTAGAGGTCAGTGCTATAATTTCCCCAATTTTTTTAGATACTAGAGCTGAGACTTAAGAAGTAACTCATCTAAAGTCATATGGCATTAAATTGTGAGCTGAAATTCAGGTCCAGTCTGACACCTATATCCTCTTTATCAGATATCAGTTCATCCTTGGGTTATCTGCTTACATTTACCAGTGGGATTTAAATACTTTGAACATATGGGTGGGCCTTGTTGACAGTTGGGTGTCTGGTGCAATCTGTAGGGTAAGTGTGGTGCTTCTTGACTTTTCTTACTGCTATTTGGAATTAAACTTATTCTTTTCTGCTAGTCAATTATCACTTGTCTATCAGCTCTTCATCCTCCAAGATTTTATTTGTTTATGTTCTCTTTTTCTTGCATTTGTGAATTTATGCCTTTGGAGAGAAAGGTTTGCTATCATTTTAGTAGGCCTTTGGAAAGAATTAGAATTATATGCATGTTTTCAATACATTGCCTTTTTAATTATTTTAAGCATACTTAAATATAATCTTTGGCTGTTTCGTTATCTGAAGTTGCTGGGGTCTATCCTTCTGTTTATTTTATCTGCTGATTTATCAGAATACTAGATTTTCCTTTTGAGCTCTATAATTTTATCTTGCACGAGCATCCTCAGTGGGGCTTTATCCATGGGATTCCTGTGTGGTTTGGGCTGAGTCTTTCTCCATCTAGATAAGTTTCTCATTTTCTTTTGCCAGGTGTTCCAGGACCACTTTTTATGTTAATTTCTTGCTTCAGGAATATGGGACTGTGCAAGGACAGAATACAATAAAACCCAAAGTCATGAGAAGGTAGGCTTCTGGCTAAAAATTTTCAGGGGAGATTTTTCCTCACTACGTATGCCTGGAATGTGGAACCAGACCAGCCTCCTTTTTACGTCCCCGTTCCGGTAGACATCTGAAAAACCATTTCACTGAGAATGCAGCTTCTCAGGGGCCTGAATTAAGGATGAGCGTCTGATTTTCAAATCTCTGTTGCTCATAGATTCAAGGTCTTATCTCCTATGTGTGCAGCTATTAAAAGAGAAGCCCCTGGGCTGACTAAGACCAGACTAACCCCTTCCCAGGGCACCAAACCGGGGCGATGTGGCACCATCTGTCTGAGTTCCTTCCATATTCATTTTTGACCCCTAGGGATCTTCATTATTTTCTTGTGAGCTCAGATATACATTTAAAATAATCCTTGTGATATTTTAAACAGACTATGTATGTGTTTTATAGCAAGATAATTTTTATGTTATCTGATTTATTTCCTTGATGTCCTAAAATCAACCTTTTTTGAATTATTTTGTGTATACTCAATGGATCTTATCCTTACATTGAAAGTATGTATAATTTTTCTTTTATGGCTGCTCAAAGAATGTATTTTTAAGGCAGTCTAATGGGATTTAGGACCAGATCAATAGAGGTCAATAAAGGTCATAATAGTTTCTTTGTGTTCTGTGCTGGCTAGCCTAACTGGAACATGGCATTTTGTTCTGGATGCTGTGATTTCCAGAATATTAACAGACATTTGGTATGTTATGACAGGGAGTTAGGATGGTGAGGCATCAGGATATTATATCATTTGAAGAATGGTTTAAGATACTAGAAATTTACTTTGGAGAAGAAAAAACTTGAGAGGATGCAATAAAATCTTTCATGGAAGACCAATTAGATTTATTCTTTGTGTCTTTAGAAGACTTTACAACACTTGGAAGTTATAGAAGAAGATCAATTTGGGATTGATAGCAGGAAAACCTCTCTAAATAGAGGCATCTGCACATAAAAAGCTCACCTTACAGGTAGGTGATGACTTTGTCCTTTACCCATCATCTGCAGGACAAACAGATATTATCTTATCTATAGTAGTTAAGATCACAGACTTCAGAATCAGATTACTTGGGTTCGAATTCTAGTTTTACAGGGTATTAGTTTTATGACTATGGGCAGTTATTTAACCTTTCTGAGCCTGTTTGTCTATCTGCAAAATGATGTACTCACAGTAACCTATGTCATAGGGTCTTTGTAAAATTTAAATGGGGTAATACATATAAAGCTGTTAGAATATTGTACAGCATATGGTAAGCCCTGAAAAGGTGTTTACCAATATTATTATCATTATCATCTGTCAAGGATGTAAAAGAATGTATAGAATCAAAACCTCACAGAACACTGGAGTTGTGAGTGACTGCAAGAGTTTCCCTTAGGCTGCTGTAACAAATGATCACAAACTCGGTGGTTTAAAACAACAGCAATGTCTCTTGACCTTGTGATCCGCCCACCTCGACCTCCCAAAGAGCTGGGATTATAGGTGTGAGCCTCCGCACCCAACCTGGCCAACATGGTGAAACCTGTCTCTACTAAAAATACAAAAATTAGCTGGGTGTGGTGGTGTGCGCCTATAGTCCCAGCTACTTGGGAGGCTGAGGCAGCAGAATCACTTGAATCCGGGAGGCAGCGGTTGCAGTGAGCCAAGATTGCACCACTGCAGTCCAGCCTGGTGACAGAGCGCGACTCCATCTCAAACAACAACAAGAACAACAACAACAGTGATGTATTCTCTCACAGTTCTCGAGGCCAGAAGTCTGATATGAGTTTTGAAGGGTCAAAATCAACATATCAGCTGGGCTGTGTTTCCTCTGGAGGCTCTGGGAGAGTCTGTTCCTTGCCTTTTCCAGCTTTTGATGGCTGCCAGTATTCCTTGCCTCATGGCCACATTAATCTCTACCTCTATATCCCATTGCCTTCTCTTCTGTCTGGACTCAGATCTCTCTCTATCCCCCTCTTGAAAGGGCACTTGTGATTAGATTTAAGACCCACCTGAGTAATTCAGGATAACTGGTCCATCTCAACATTTTTAACGTTATGATATTCACAATGTCCTTCTTTTTTTTTTTTTTTTCTTTTTGCCATATGAGGTAACTTTCACAGGTTGCATGGATTAGAATGTGAATATCTTTTGAGGTTTCTTTTTCAGCCTACCCTTATGGACATCAAACTAATATATTCTCTATTTGAAGAACACCCCTGCAACATCTTGAGTAAGTTTTACAGCCTCCTCTTGAGTAATATCAGTGTTGGGAAACTAATAGATTGTGCTATAATAACCTTTACACTCTTTTCCTATTCTCAAGAATCTACAGTTTTGGAATTATTGTTTTTAAAATTTCTTTTGCAGTCTGGTTTTTATTTGCTTACATTCCATTTGTATAATCTATCTCTATATTAAAAAATGTGCTAAACTCAGGTAAATTTATCCCAATCCATGCCTGAATAGTTATTGAGGTTTTTACAGTGACCTGTCACATTTAAAATAAGGGAGGTATATTAATCAACATTTTATATTTGCAAGTGTCAAAAAATAAGTGACTTAAGAATTAATGGAAATTTATTGGTTCACATAACAAAGAAATCTGGGAACAATTATAGCTTCAGCTGGATCCTGGTACTTAAACAGTGGCTTGGTTGCTCCAGACTTGATCTCGCCATCTCTGAGTGCTGGTTCGTTTTGATTGATTTTATTCAGCTAGTTAATACTAAGATGGCAAGGTGATCACTGGCAGATCCAGGCAACCATGCTATCTTCTAAGAACCTCAGTGGAAAGAGCTCAATATTTTCAGTGATTTCTAGAATTTGCATTCATTGGGCTGACCAAGTCTTAAAGCCAACCCTGGATAGAGCCAGCTCCATCCAAACTGCAGGGACATAGAGTAAGGAGTAACAATTCTCTTTTTAAAAAAGATTAAAAACCATTATCAGAGGAAAGGAAAATATTTGCTGGTCAGGCCACAATAACAGATGTGATATGCAAAACACAACATGTAACATACAAAACATCACATATGCTATATATTATCATAGTTTCAACTCTAAGTTTTGCCTGAGGCTTATGGAGTCAATCCCATTGCTCTATAGTCATGTGTCAGGCTCTGTGTACACTTGTGTTTGTTTATATTGTAGATAAAATTTACCAGATGGGAAAAATCCATCAGTGCTGCCTAGCCAGTAAACTGGCCTGGTGGAAGTGATCAGAGGATGTGGGTAAATTTATCTTTGAACAAATGAATTAAATATGCACAGTAAATGGTTTAATGCGCAGCAAGAGAGTGCCGCCTAATCGTTGGGGAAGAAAGCAGAGCCAGCAGAGCAGCAAGCCTCACGCGGTCATTCCTACAGTGGGGTCTGAGAGGTGGCCATAGCCAGGAGGCTAGCAGAGTGCTTTGTAGCACAGCACTTGCCCGAGTGTGCAATATGTTAACTACAGCTGGGTCTGGCATAATCATCCCTGACTAATGGGTGGAGAGAGGAGGGGGTGCAAAGTGCTGAATAAATAAATTACTTAATTACATATTATCGGAGAGAAGAACAGATGGTCAGCTTAGCCCATCTCCCACTGCCTTTGGCTTCTGAATGGAGAGTGGGTCCTCAGAGACTGGAGGAGCTTGGGCTCTTGATTCTGTTTATCTTCTGGTCCTACTTGAGGCCCCCAGTCTTCAGGAACAAACAGGCCTCCTTTCCCCAAGGCTGGAAGGCATTGGGTGCTCTAGTGCCTACTCTAAGCTGAATTAGGACAGGCCTAAGCTGGTCAGCATTTTCCACTTTGTTGGTTTTGGCACCAGATGGAGGTGAAAATGATTTTGTTTCCTGTAAAATGGTTGAAAAGTGATTTTCAATTGAGGATCTAATCAAACGTGAAAGGGGTAGTTGAGCGTTTACTTAATGTGCTCAGGAGCATCTCCTATCATTGTAGACCGTATGCTTGTTTTCCTCTGCTTTGGAGGTCCCCATAGAGAGTCCACTTCTTTTTTTGAGTGTAGGTTGCTGTGGTGTTGGAGGGAAGGGTAGCTGGGGTTGTACTCTGGGAGCATCCTGTTTGTTTTCAAATGCTTCAGTTTGGCATGGTAGGGGCTGCAGAACAGTGGCTCCCAAACGCTCATCCGGGGATGCTTGCCAGGCTGGCTGCATCGGAATCACCTGGGTTCTTTGTTAAAGTTACATATTCCTTAGCTCCACGCATAGAGATTCTGATTCATTAGGTCTTGGGTAGGATGTGGAAATCTATTTTTCTAAAAGCTCCACAAGTGATTATAAAGCAAGTTTGGACATAACTGTGTTTCAGCTGGGGAACAGGAAACAGATGGTAAACCAAAAAGGGTTATGAAATAGATTTTAACAATGGCCTGTTTACAAAGGTGTGGGCAAGTGTAAGGGAAAATCTTCAGAGATGGTGAGGTTCCCAGGGCCAGCAATGGTGGGAAACAGGTACAACAGGAGGGAGTGGTTATGAGAACCTGGTGAGACTTGCAGGTGTTAAGAGAGGACCCCTGGACAGGAACTGTGGACAGCCACCGTCATCCTGTGGTCCAGCAGGGAGGAAAATGAGAACAAATGCCCCAATCTGTCTCTCTTTTGATTTTTGATCTCTTCTTGGTGCTTTTCAGTGGCCAAATCCAAGGGGCCAGGGAGCCCAGTTGATGTAGTCTATAAAGGTTAGACTCCTGAGACAGAAAGCAGGATGGAGAAGGTTGGAGGGTGAACTTATAAGGATAAATAGAGAATATCTAGCACGCAGAGTATAGATAACATATTGTAGTTATACATTTGTGTGCCAATTTGTGGATGACAAATATGCCAATATGTTTTGTTCTATAGACATGCTTCTTTTCTCGGTGTAAATTGCCTCCACAGTTTCGTCACAGAAACTGTAAACTCTTAAAGAGCAAGGGTGACATCTGATAGAATTACCTTCCTGTGTTGTGCCTACAGTTCAGCCAGTTCATATGCTGCTTCTGGCAAGAGCTGCAAGGAGAATATTTTGGAAAATCATAATTGTCTGTCTGGCTGTCGACTTTAAATTTAGTGACATATTGGTAGGCTATTCTATTCTTTCTTACTAGGTAATTATGGATCTATCATTCTATATCTTTGAATTACTTATTTATACTTTCTGGGGAGCTATTTATATTTGTAACCAATATGGTCTTCATGTTGGTTATTCTCAACATATTTCCTTAAGAAACCACATATGTATATATCCTTAAAGGAACCACATTGCTTTTACTTCCTGAAAGATTACCTTCAGTTGTGTTGCTTTGTTTTGGTTTTATTTTTTGTATTTTTTCATTGTATTTAAAGCACACTTTTAATGACCAATTATAATTGTAACTCCATATCAGAAGGTTTGGATTAATTTTGATTTTAGTATGCTGTGCATGACGATTTAAGAAGTTATTGGTGTTTAGAGTCCCTCTTCATGCTAGACACTAACAGGTCAAAGACAGAGTCTCCTGTATCAGCTATTCACCAGGCAACCACTTGTGCTTGGTAGGGAGGCTCAAATCCTGGGTTTCGTAGGAGGCAGCCTGCAGTAGTGGTTAAGAGCAGGGATCCTGCTGAAGCATCACCGGGGTATTGTGAAATGTGAAATACAAAATGGCTTCACTCTGGTTCGGAGTTCTAAAATTGAGTTGGGAAGCCAGACTCAGAAGCACCACGTGCATGGCCTGGAACATTGACACACACACACACACAAAAAAAAAAAAAAAAAAAAAAAAAAAAAAAACAACCCAGGAACTTGGCTTGATCCTTTCAATGGGGCCAAATTGCCCTGGCCATAACCTTCTGAAATTTCAGCTGAATTTTGCTAGTGCTGCAGCTCTGGAACAGCAACAGCTGATGAACTATGGACTCATGAACTCATCCAGCCACCTCCGCCAATGATAATTCTTACAAAGCAACTTGTGTCAGCACACTTAGCCTCCTTTCCAAAAAAAAAATCCCTGCTTTCCTCCCTCTCTTTAGAACACAATTAGCTTCTAGCTAAAACAGGTTCTCCCAAATTGCCATTCCTAAGACCCCAGTAAATGCATTCTCTTACCAAATTGCAGTCTGGGGTTTTTCACTACTTCTTGGCTGACAGTCTGAACTGTCACTCCACCACTTACTGATGCTGTGACTTTGGGTATGCTATTTAACTTCTTTGTGCCTCAGTTTTTACTTATGCAAAAAGGGGCAGAATTATACTTCTATCTCATCAACGTGTTGTGAAGAGCAAAAAAGAGTGCAAACAGGGGCTGAGTGTGGTGGCTCACACCTGTAATCCCAGCACTTTGGAAGGCTGAGGAGGGCAGATGCTTGAGCCCAGGAGTTTGAGACCAGCCTGGGCAACATGGCAAAACCCCATCTCTACAAAAAAATATGAAAATTAGCTGGATGTGGTGGCGTGCACCTGTAGTCCCACCTACTTGGGAGGCTGAGGTGGGGTGATTGCTTGAATCTGGGAGGTCAAGGCTGCAGTGAGCTTTGATCCCAGCACTGCACTTCACTCTAGCCTCAGTGACAGAGTGAGACCCTGTCTCAAGAAAAAAGTAAAAATAAAAGAGTGCAAACAAAGCACATGGTGTCTGGAGAGTGAGCTACTGTTACTCGCTGCTCTAATTCGTAAGTGGAGAACATAAGAGCTAAGGAAATTGTTATTGGGGTCAGGTCATGACAAATTGGAAAGCAAAAAGTGGTTACACTATAATTTTCCTTCAGGTTTCCCTTTCCATTTTGTATAAGGCCCCAGTTCCTTTATAGAAAGAAACTACATTGTAGTGATCTACAGATCATTGGCAGAGTTCCGTAGAAGCTGATGTTTGTTTCTGAGGCTCTTTTCTTCCTCCTCTCTAGTTTCTATGATGCACTAGAGCAGAGCTGTGACCAGAGCTTGCTCTTCATTCGGTCCACTGGCTTTGAATCTCGACTCCTCCATTTTCTAGCTCTTTAATTTTGGGCAAAGCATTTTTATCTCTTTGTGCTTCAGTTTCCTTATATGTAAAGTGGAGATAAAAGTGGAACCTACTTTATGGGATTGTTGTGAAGATTAAATGTGTGTTTATATATGCATAAAGTTCTTCAAGTAGTTCTGGCAGGAGGCTAAGAGGTCTGTGTATGTTAGCTTAACTTACTTTCTGTTTCAAATTGCTCATGGTTTGTTACTCATCCCTTTATCCTGCACTCCTGTGTCCTTAAGGTGTTTATACAAAAATACCTGGAGAATCTTTTGTTCAAACTTTCTTCCCTTTACAAAATGTCCAAGCTCCTCGGGATTCTGACACTTCCAGTACTACTTTAGGACTAACAGGTCTCATTTGCCCCATTCCCCATTTGCTCTTTCTCAAAGCATCTTCATCTTAGTAAATGACATCATATTTCATCCAGGTACTTTTACTTCTCTCTTTACCACATTGGATTCATCAGCAAGTCAGTTTTATTCAACATCTAAAGTATTTCCCTAAGTTCTTCCACTTCTTTCTTCCTCACTGCCACCATCCTAATCCTAGCCACGTTCTTTCACCTGGGACTAAAATAGTTCTTTCTTGCATCAGGGTCTTTGCATCTGTTCTGTTCTTTGCCTAGAATGCTACTTCCTCATCACTTTCCAAAGATGTATCTTCTTCGCCATTTATATCTCAGCCCAAAACACCCTAAAATATCTCCTCAGAGGTCTTGATTATCCACTCTGTGTGTGATAGCCACCCTTACCCCAAACCCTGTAACGCATTGCCATGTTTATTTCCCGTAAGGCGTTTTCAAACTTTTGAAAGCATTTTATTTTATGTTTTATGTTTTTGTCTTCTCCTATGATTATCATGAGGCAGGGGTTCTGTCCCATTCTATCTCTGGAAAATAGCAGTAGAAAAGTAGGATAGACACACAAAAGACTGCAGAATCGAACAGATACAATTTTTATTAAACTTATTCAATAGAATGTAGGGAGCTTGGGTAGGTCTGTATGAGCTAGGGAAAGATAAGGAAATGTATACACATTTGTTCGGTGGGGTAGAGATGGTGTAGGAGGGATGATTGTTAGTTTTGCCTTTATGCAGTTTACAACAAATTACATTTAAATAAAGAAAATTAGAAAAAATTTTGAATGGTGCTTAAAAACTCAGGCTTTGCATAAAAAGAATGAAGTCATGTCTTTTGCAGCAATATCAATGTGACTGTAGGCCATTATCTTAAGTGAAAAAACTCAGAAACAAAAAGTCAAATACAGCATGTTCTCACTTTTAAGTGGGAGCCAAGCTGTAGGTACACATAGGCACCCAGAATGGAATAATAAACATTGGAGACTCCAAAAGGTGGGAGGATAGGAGAGGGTGAGGGGTAAAAACTACCTACTGGGTACAATGCTCACTATTTGGGTGATGGGTACACTAAAAGCCCAGAATTCACCACAATGCAATATCCATGTAACTAAACTGCCTGCGATACCCCTAAATCTATAAAAAAATTTAAAAAGGCAAATATAAGCGTGCTTTCTTTTAAAAAAAGTGAATGTCTTTTTAAGAATTGATTGACTGTGACCGGGCGCGGTAGCTCACGCCGTAATCCCAGCACTTTGGGAGGCTGAGGCGGGTGGATCACAAGGTCAGGAGATCGAGACCATCCTGGCTAATGTGGTGAAACCCCATCTCTACTAAAAAAAAAAAAAAAAATTAGCTGGGCGTGGTGGCGGCCACCTGTAGTTCCAGCTACTCGTGAGGCTGAGGCAGGAGAATGGTGTGAACCCGGGAGGCGGAGCTGGCAGTGAGCCGAGATCATGCCACTGCACTCCAACCTGGGCAACAGAGCAAGACTCCGTTTCAAAAAAAAAAAAATAATTGATTGATGGGTGTCAAGCCAGCTCTGCATGTAATAAACAGATGGCAACTACAGAAAACAAAACAAAAAACACCTCAGTCTTTGGAGCCTGATATGGTTTGACTGTGTCCCCACCCAAATCTCATCTTGAACTGTAGCTCCCATAATCCCCACATGTCGTGGGAGGAACCCAGTGGGAGGTAACTGAAGCATGAGGGTGGTTTTTGATAGTGAGTTCTCATGAAATCTGATGGTTTTGTAAGTGTCTGGCATTTCCTCTGCTGGCACTCATTTTCACATTGCCACTGCCGCGCAGTGAAGAGGTGTCTTTGGTCATGATTGTAAGTTTCCTGAGGCCTCCCCAGGCATGCGGAACTGTGAGTCAATTAAACCCCTTTTCTTTACAAATTACCCAGTCTTGGGTATTTCTTCATAACAGCGTGAGAACGGACTAATACAGACCCAGAGAGACTTGGATTCAAATTCTCACTCCTCTATTTCCTAGTCGTGTGACCATGGGCTGCATACATTTTTTTCTGTTCTTCAAATACAAGAACCTTTCCCCCTGCCTTTGGGCATTTAAGCTTTGTGCTGCTTCTCCCTGGAATGCTCTTCTTTTAGATATTCTCATGGCTGGCTTTATCTCATCTGTCAGGTCTTGCTCTGTTCAAATGGCCCTTCTCAGATGGGATGTTCTTAATCACCCTGTGTAAAGTTTCTGCACTGCCAACTTGCTCTTGTAACTGTCCACTATGTCACCTTGCTTATTTCCTTATAGTACTCATGACTTTATAGAATTATCTTATTTATTCATTTATTTATTTATTGTTCATTTCACTGAAAGGAACATAAGGTCTAAGAAAACAATTACCTTGTCATTCTTGTTCACCTAACACCTACTAAAGTATTGCCTGTGATATAGGCACTCAAATGTTTATCAATAAAAAGAAAAAAAAATTTCCACCTATGCCTCAGTGAACTCAACCACAAAATGAAAGATGGTTATTCCATGGGGACATTATAAGGTTCATATATGGTGAAGAAAAGCACTTAACACTCAGCCTGACACAGTAAACATGGAATTCATAATAACTATGGTTCTTACACTGTCCTAGATAATGGATTTGCATTTTATTAATACTTGTATCATTTTCCACACTAGGAGAATACAGGTTAAATATCCCTTGTCCAAAATGCTTGGGACCAAAAGTATTTTGGATTTCAATGTTTTTAGAATATTTGCATATTTATAATGAGATATATTGGGGATAGGACCCAGGAGTAAACATTTATTTATGTTTTATATATACCTTATACGCCTCGCCTTTAGGCTTTAATTTTATTTTTCCCTTGCGGTCGCTGAATAAACTGTGTCTTGTGCACCTACAGTTTGACTGTGACCTGTCACACGAGGTCAAGTGTGGAATTTTTCACTTGTTGTGTCACATCCATGCTCAAAAAGTTTCAGCCTTTGGAGCATGTTTGATTTTGTATTTTTGGATTAGGGATGCTCAGGCTGAAATATGCATACTAGCTGCTAGATCTTGAGCACCTGCTAACTCCTAGGCACTTTAAATTCAACTTAATTCTTCCAGTTGTTTGGGCAGAAACCTTGAAGTCATATATGACTCTTTTTTTCCACACTCCACATAACCTATAGGCAACTCCTGTAGCCTCTACCTTTAAAATATATCCAGAATCTGACAACTTCTTTTTATTTTTTAATTAATTTAATTTAATTTTAAGTTCTGGGATATTTGTGCAGGATGTGCAAGTTTTGTTACGTAGGTAAACGTGTGCTATGGTGATTTGCTGCACCTATCAATCCATTACCTAGGTATTAAGCCCAGCATGCAATAGCTATTTTTCCTGATGCTCTCCCTCTCCCCACCCACCATGACAGGCCCCAGTATATGTTGTTCCCCTCCCTGTGGTCATGTGTTCTCATTGTTCAGCTCCCATTTATAAGTGAGAACATGTGGTGTTTGGTTTTCTGTTCCTGTGTTAGTTTGCTGAGGATAATGGCTTCCATCTTCATCAATGTGCATGCAAAGGACATAATCTCATCCTTTTTATGGATTCATAGTATTCCATGGTGTATATGTACCACATTTTCTTGATTCAGTCTATCATTGATGGGCATTTAGGTTGATTCCATATCTTTGCTATTGTGAATAGTGCAATGAACACATGGGTGCATGTCTCATTGTAATGAAATGATTTATAATACTTTGGGTATATACCCAGTAATGGGATTGCTGGATCAAATGGTGTTTCTGGTTCTAGGTCTTTGAGGAATCGCCACATTGTCTTCCACAATGGTTGAACTAATTTATATTCCCACCAACAGTGTAAAAGCTTTCCTATTTCTCTACAACCTTGCCAGAGTCTATTGTTTCTTGACTTTTTAATAATCGCCATCTGACTGGCGTGAAATGGTTTTGTGATTTTGATTTGCATTTCGCTAATGATCGGTGATGTTGAGCCTTTTTTCATATGTTTGTTGGATGCATGAATGTCTTTTTTTGAGAAGTGTCTGTTCATGTCCTTTGCCCACTTTTAATGGCATTTTTTTTTTCTTGTAAATCTGTTTAAGTTTCTTGTAGATTCTGGATATTAGACCTTTGTCAGATGGATAGATTGCAAAAATTTTCTCCTATTCTGTAGGTTGTCTGTTCACTCTCATGATAGCTTTTTTTTTTTTTTTTTTTTTTTTTTGCTATGCAGAAGCTCTTTAGATTAGTTAGATCTCATTTGTCAATTTTTGCTTTTGTTGCCATTGCTTTTGATGTTTTTGTCACAAAATCTTTGCCTGTTCCTATGTCCTGAATGGTATTGCCTAGATTTTCTCCTAAAGTTTTTATTGTTTTGGGTTTTACATTTAAGTCTTCAATCCATCCTGAGTTAATTTTTGTATCCAGTTTCAATTTTCTGCATATGGCTAACCAGTTCTACCAGGACCATTTATTAAATAAACAGTCCTTTCCCCATTGCTTGTTTTTGTCAGGTTTGTTGAAGATCAGATGGTTGAAAGTAATGGCAAAAACTGCAACTACTTCTGCACCAACATAATAGATTTGGGGCAGAGTCTGACTACTTCTTCCCACCTGTGCTGCAGTACTGTGGTTCCAGTCATCATCATCTCACCCTTGGATTAATGTAGTCACCTCCTAACTGCTCTGCTTGCTTTTCCCTTTCTCCCATCTCTTCTCCACAGTGTAGCCAGAGAAAACCCTATAAAAGGTCAAATCATGTTGCTCCTCCGTTCAGAATTCTCCAATGGCTCCCATCTGAGAGTGAAAGTCAAACCATTATCAAAGCTTATCAGGCGAAGCATTATCTTTTCCTCTGCCCTCTCTCTGTCCTTAACTCCTTGTAGTCTCCCCTTTTCTCATTATATTCCAGCTACAGCACATTCCTACCTCCAGGCCTTTGCACCCGCCGCCTAGAAGGCTCCTCCCTCAGTTATATGCCTGGCATACTCTCTCATTTCATTCAGATCTTTGCCAAAACATGACCCTAATAAAGAAAATGTGTTATATACACACAATGGAATACTATTTGGTCATAAAAGAAATGAAATCCTGTTATTTGCAGCAACACAGATAAAACTAGAGGTCATTGTGTTAAGTGAAATAAGTCAGCACAGAAAAGACAAACGTTGCATGTTTTCACTCATATGTGGGAGCTAAAAGAATTGATCTCATGAAGGTAGAAAGTGGAATGATAGTTACCAAAGGTTCGGAAGGGTGTGTGTATGGAAGTCGGATGAGAGAGAGAGGTTAATGGATACAAACATACAATTAGATAGAAGAAATAGGATCTAATGTTCAATTGCAGAGTAGGGTGACTATCGTTAAGAACAATGTATTTTATGTTTCAAAATAGAATTGTGGTAATTGATACCCTAAACACCCTGACTTGATCATTGCATATCCTATGCATATAACAAATTATTACATGTACCCTGTAAATATGTACAAATATGTATCAATAAAAACAAAACAAAAGGTAAATCTAAAATATGATTCTATAAGACAGGTTTTTATATATATATATATATATATATATATAAAATACTCCTCATCACTCTTTAAGCAGCGTCTTGTCTACTGTTTTACAAAAGTAACCTAAAATTTTTCCATTTAAATTAATATTTTAGTGAGTACTTATTTGGTACATTGCTAAGTGTTTTTTTCAACCTTATCACCAATGAGGGATTTTTTTGATTCACAGTATTCACAATATGCTTCTTAAGAACAGGTGATTCACTCATAAATCCATTCATTCATTCAACCAATATTTGATAAGCACTGTTAGTGCCACTTAGCGAGATAGGTGCCAGAGATACAGCAATAAACTAAACATTGAGGGGGGTAAACATATCACACACATAGAGATACATGCATATACACATACATATATATGTGTATGCACATGTATGTTTGAACACGTGAGTGTGGATAAATGTATGTTTGTATGTGTATACATGTATGTATGAGTGTGTGTGCATAAATTTTGTTGGCTCAAGAAAAACATGGCTTTTTACTGAATGTCTCACTGAAAAATCTCCATCTTCTGCTCTAGGAAATGGTGCCAGAAGCAGGATATGGAAGGAGACAGTAGAGAGCTACACACTGATGAAGCAACCTGACCATGGAGGTCATTTTTCCCATGGAGGTCATTAATAATTTCCCAACCCCCATGAAGGGTTTGGGAAATTATTAAGGGGTTGCACAGTAGTTCTCATAGTCTTTGTGAAAACATGGAGTTACTAAATGCCAGTAGAATATGTTACAACAAGCATAATGACCTTTAGTGGGAATTTAGTTCTCCCTCTCTACCTCGGAAAGCAGCAGCTCTAATAAACTGAGGTGGTCAACATTTATGGTATGCCTGTCTCTCTCTTCCAGGACCCTTTGAAATATATACATTTTTCAAATTTAGTTTTGTCTGAAAAATCTGCATCCAATTTGAATGAAATTGAATATGTTTCAGGGCTCAAGCAGCATGTCTTCCATCTGAAGGAAAATGGAGATGAATTTCAATTAGATGTTCCCATTATAATCTGTCTCCACCTGTAGTTTTCATCAAAATTGCTAGGAAGTGTGATATAATGTATGATCAGGATTTGCCCACTGGCAGCAGTGTCCCATTATCTTAGTAAAAAAGCACAAAATAATTAGTCAGATACATATAGATAGCGGCTTCTTACAGTGAGTGACTTTAATTGTGGTGAGTAATATATATGGAGTTTGAAATCTTACATATTTCTCTCCCAAGAAGACACCAGTTACTAATTCAGTTGACAAAGTAACAATGTTTCAGAAGATTTAATGGAAACTGAACATCCTAGTCAATAGCCACTGTAAAATGTCCATTTTATGGCCTTATTTTTGCCTGAGCTTAATTTATGATAATTTGGTGGTTGCATATAGCCTGGAAGTATGCTATTGGCTTGAGAGTTAGTACTTGGGTGTTGCATAAATCATGGCTGAATGTGTTGGCTTCATCTAATGCTCTTCTTTCTCCTACAATTGGAGTCCTTTTCATCTTGTCATTTCCCCAGCTTCTTTCCTGTTTGCAATTCATGGGGCTCTGAGAGCTTAGTATTTAGGAGAGCTTCATAACATGGCATCTTCCCAATGCTAGGTAGAGTGTTCCTGGGTTTCAGAGGGAGGGAATTCAGCAAATCTTTTTGTGGGATAGAGATGGTAACAGTATTTATGTTGTACTAGCCCACATTAAGTGCTTTAAAAGAAAATACAATCCACTTTTCCTGTCTTCCTATCTGCCTCTAAATTCCATGTTAATATGAAATATGAAATTTAAAAGTATATAATCTGATCACTTCTTTTCAGAAGAGATTTATAATAGTTATGTTTTGATTAAATTTGAAATGTAGGACAGGTAAACCAGCATGTTCCAAGCCCATATGTAATCTACCTGGGGACCTAAATAATATGAATGAATTAACTGTACTATGGGATTCAGTTTAAGTGACTGGTCTTCAAAGAACTATACTGGATGCTTCAGAAATAATGAAATCGTTGCCTACCTTCCACCATTCTTTGATTTTGAATGTTTGTTAGTAATTAATGATTTTCGGAACTGATTAAAATTTCTAAATAAAGAAAAGTCACATGTCTAATTGTGGGCGATCTTGTTCTAAATGTTGTGAGAAAACATGTTTCATTTAGATTCTTCTAAATTCCCCAAATCACGATATAAATGTCACCATTTATTTATTGCTAGAAAACTCTTACGTTTTTCTATTTTAGTTATACAACTGTCTTCCTTTGCTTATCTGTAATTATAATGCTAACATGTTTATAACTTACACAATATTTTTATGTGCACTATCACTTTTAGTCCATGTATCAGCCTCATGTTATAAAATTTATTGTACATTTAAATTAATTTAAATGCAGAAACAAGCAAATTTAAAATTAAAATATTTAAAATTTTATTGTAACATTTTTCTAATTATAAAATAACAAATGTTTATTGTAGAAAACCTGAAAAGTGCCAAAAGTACACAGATACTGCTTAATAAGAACTGACTAAAAATGGAAAAAAAGACACAGATTACCAATATCAGGAATAAATAAATGGATATCACTACAGACTTTGCAGACATTAAAAAGATAATAAAGAAATTCAACAAACCACTCTTGGCACATAAATCCAATAACAGATAAAATGTACTAATTCCTTGAAAAATACAAATTACTAAAACTCACTGAAGATAAAATAGGTAACTTAAATAGCCTTATTGTTATTAAAAAAATAAATTTACAGTTAAAAACCTTATGTAAAAGAAATCTACAGATCCAGGTGGTTTCACTGGTGAATTCTTGCAAGCATTTAAACAAAAATAAACACAAATTCTGCACAATTTCATCAAGAAAATAAATGAGGAAGGAATACTTCCCAATTCATTTTATGAAGCCAGAATTATTCTGATATTAAAAACCAGACAGGCCGGGAATGGTGGCTGATGCCTGTAAACCTAGCACTTTGAGAGGCTGAGGTGGGCAGATTGCTTGAGCTTAGGAGTTCGAGACCAGCCTGGGCAACATGGTGAAACCCTGTTTCTACAAAAAATATGAACACTAGCTGGGTGTGATGGCACATATCCATAGTCCTAGCTACTTGGTGGGGGTGAAGGCGGAAGAATTGCTTGAGTCTAGAGGTTGAGGCTACAGTGAGCCATGATCATGCCACTGTGCTTCAGCCTGGGTGACAGAGTGACACCTTGTCTCAAACAAACAAAACACCAAACACATTACAAGAAAAGAAAACTTCAAAACAATAGAACATTAATGCAAAAATACTTCATAAAATTTTATCAAATTGAATCTACAATGTATAGGAAGAATAATGTAATATGACTATGAGAAATTTATCCTGGGGATAAGACTGGTTTAATATTTAAAAATAAAGCAAGATAATCCACTGAATTAATACTTTAAAGAAAACCAACATGGTTATACAAATGATGCAACAAAAGTATTTGCTTTTCCTGAATTCAACATACATTCATGATAATAACTCTAAAAAAACTAAGAATAGAAGAGAATTTCCTTAGGCTAATAAAAATTATCTATTAAAAAAATCCTATGTCACAAATCATATTTATTATCACATAGCCTTGTTCCCCCTAAATATCGGGAACAAGGAAAGGATGTCCTACCTCACCACTCCAGTTCAACATTTTATTAGAAGCCCTAGGCAGTCTCAGAGGCAATAAAAAGAAATAAAACACATGGATTAAAAAGAAGAAACCAAACTACCCCTATTTGCAGACAACATGATTCTTTACATAGAAAATCCCAATTCCAAGGCATTTACAAACAACAACAATTCAAACCAAGCAGAAACTCCTAAAACTTATAAGTGAGTTTTGCAAGGTCAGAGAATACTAGATCAATACGCAAAAATCAAAATCAATCACATTGCTTAATACTAGCAACATGCAATTGGAAAACAAATATTTTATATAGTGATATCTATATCTACATCTATCTATTTATATTTGCCACTGAAAATATCTTCCAAAGTGAAATACTTAGGGAAAAGCTAATAGGATTTGTTCAGAAACTGCATGCTGAAATCAAAATGTTGCTGAAAAAAGCCCAAGACAACTTAAGTAAATGGAGAGACATACAGTATTCATAGATGGGAAGACTCAATATAGTAAAGATTTAAATTCTGCCCAAATTTATCTCCAGATTTGAAGCAATTCCAATAAAAAATTTCAGTAGGAAGAATTTTTATAAATATACACAAGCTGGGCTTAAAATTTATACAGAAAGGCAAAGAAACCAAAATAGCTGAAGTAATTTTGAGAATGAAGAATAAAGTTAGAGAAATCAAACTAATTTTAAAACCTACTATAAAGCTATAGTAATCAAGACAGTGTGGTATTGTCAAAGGGACAAACACATAGATCAATGTAACAGAAATAGAGTCCAGAAATAGGTGAACACAAATATGACCATTTTATTTTATTTGCACTTAATTTTATTTATGTTAAAATTTTTTCTTATTTAAGAACAATTTTAGATTTACGGAAAAACTGAGAAGAAAATGAGATAATTCTCATTATACCTTGCACCCAATTTCTTCTATTATTAACAAATTAATATGAAGCTTATATTAAAATTAATCAGTATTAATACATAATTATTAACTAACATTCATACTTTTTTGCAGATTTTTTTAAAGCATTTTCCTAATGTTCTTTTTCTGTTCTAGGATTCCATGTAGGATACATTACATTTAGTTGTCATATCTCCTTAGGCTTCTCTTTGCTGTGACAATATCTCCGACTTTCCTTGTTTGTGATGACCTTGACAGTTTTAAGAGTACTGGTTATGCATTTTGTAGAATGACCCCCGATTGAGATTTTTGTGATGTTTTTATTATGATTAGATCTACATTATGGTTTTCTGGAAGGAAGACTAGAGAGGGAAAATGTCATTTTTATCACAGCAAGGGCACATACTATCAACATGTCTTATTCCTGTTGGTGACTTTGATTACCTACCTGTACTAGTTTGTCAGGTTTCTCCACTGTAAAGTGAGGCATTTTTTCCCCCTTCTCACACTTGGCTCTTTGGAGAAAATTCATTATGTACTCCCATTTTTTAAAGGTGGATTGTGCAAAAAATATGATTTGAAATTCTTCCTCATAAAAGATTTTTCTCTTATCCTCATTTATTTATTAACTAATTTATTTCTATAAGTATGGGCCCATAGATATTTATTTTATAATTTAGGTTATAATCCAATATTATTTTAGTTTTTTGTTCAAATTGTTCTAACTTTGCACACTGGGGGCTCTTTTAATTGGCTCCTCTTTCTCTTTCATACACTCTCCTTATTTATTTCAGCAGTTTCTTGCTTTCTGGCAATAGAAGATACTGTAGGCCTATATTGTATATTTCCTAGTGCAGTCCTAGAATCACCCATTTCTCCAAGGATCTCTGGTTCTTTATCTTGGAGATGGTATTAGAAGCCAAGACCTGAGCATTATCTATCTATCTATCTATCTATCTATCTATCTATCTATCTATCTATGTCTATAAATGTTTCCACTTATAAGCATATATACCTATGTTAAGGTAAACATGAGTTGACACTGAGGTCTCCAACTCAATTTTGTTACCATCTCCAATTTTGTTACCATATGGATTACTCTAGCTCCTTCCCTAGCTTATCGATAAACTCCCGCTCCAACAGTGAGCAATGTGGCTTTGATCACATACCATCAATTTCCTTGTTTAATTTCAGTATGTGTAGCTGAATTGTTATCTCATACTCATGTGGAAAATAACTTTATTGACTAGAGCATAGGTCTTACACACAATTTTGTTTACCTTTAATTTTACAGCCTCCACTCATTTCCAGAGTTACTTAGGTTAGCACATTTTCCCACACCCCTTCGGAGAAGTTGTTTCGTATGTCTGCAGTACAGCTGGACTCCTTTGTTACATTCTGCATTCCATTCAGGAATCCTATGACCTACCAAATAAACTTTTAAAACTTGCATATATAACTACACTGTAAAGTGCTGTGAAGTTCATGGGTTTTGATAGATGGGTAATGTTCTGTGTCAGCAATTATATGTCATACAGAATGATTTTACCACCCTAAAAGCTGTGCTGTGCAGAACAAGTCAACCCCTCCTTGCTGAACCCCTGGTAACCACTGATCACTGTAGTTTTGCTTTTTCCAGAATGCCATATGATTGGAATCAGACTGATATAACATTTTTAGATTGGCTTCTTTTACTTAGAAATATGCATTTAAGATTTATCCGTGTTGTTTCATTGCTTGATAGATAATTTCTTTTCATTGCTAAATAATATTCCATTGTATGGGTGCCATTTGGTTTTTACAAAGATGCATAAATAACTCAGTGGAGAAAGTACAGTCATTTCAATATTGTTGGAACTATCAGATATCCATTTGTAAAAAATGTACCTCTATGAAGGATCTATGAATGAATCATAGATCTAATTTCACAATTTTACAATTAAATCTATGATTTATGTGCATGAGGATGATATTGAGGTTCATCTATCATTAATTCAGAATTAGTCATAGATCCAATTGTAAAATTATAAAACTTTTAGAAGAAAATCTTCATGACCTAGGGTTAAACAAAGAGTTCTTAGATGAAACTCTGAAAACATGGTCCATAAAAGAAGTTGATAAATTAGACTTCATCAGAATTAAAAACCTTTGCCTCACAGTAGACACTATTTAGAGAATGAAAAGATAAACTACAGACTGGTAGTATATATTTGCAAACCAGATGTCCAACAAAGGACTTGTATCCAAAATATATATAGAACTTAAAACTCAACAGTAGAGAAAACAAACTAATTATAAAAGTGGCAAAGACTTGACAGATATTTCTGCAGAGTATATACAAATGGCACAAGAAAAGATGTTCAACAACATAAACCAAGAAGGAAATGAAAATATACAGTCTGGGGCCAGGCATGGTGGCTCGCGCCTGGAATCCCAGGACTTTGGGAGGTGGAGGCAGGAGGATCGCTTGAGCCCAGGAGTTTGAGACCAGCCTGGGCAACATAGAGAGGCCCTGTCTCTCTCACTCTAAAAAGAATAAATAAATAAATAAATAAATATGAACTGGACCCTTAGTATTTTCTGAATTTCTTTCTTCACTTCACATCAGCCACACACATCTTTGCAGTTTTTGGATTATAATGGATACAATCTTGGCCTCTACCTGAAAAGTACTTCCCCCAAATATTTACATAGCCAGCTATCTCACATCTTTCAAACTTTACTTAAATGTCAGCTTCCTAACGAGGCCCACTAGCTCCATCTGTTTAGATTACAGTCTCCTATCCCTGTACTCGTAATGCCTCTTTCCATTTTCTTTTTCATAGCATTTATCATTTTCTAACAAATTATATAATGTATTAATTACATTTATTTCTTATTGGTATCTTTACCTATTAATATCTAAATTTTGTGGAAGCTGAGGTCTTAGGCCTTTTTAAATGGTGGATCCCAGTATCTGACATATAGTAGATGATCCATAAATATTTGCTGCCTGTATGAAAGAAATAATGTTGTTGCCCACCATTTAACAAAATTTTAATATTGCGATGTCTGAATATCAAATATTTATCATTTTTATGTGCTTTAAGTTCTTATTAATTTAGTAGTTAGTTATAGGGGTAGTTTATATATATAAATGTTATTACATTTTCCTGTATCTATATTAGAATAACATAATTTTTGCACAGAATCCCTAGTTCAAAGACTTAATTACTCCTCTTTTTCAATATTGTTTTATATTTCTATCTTTCTGTCTTTCTCCTCTTCCTTCTTGTTACATTTCATGGGAATTTATAATTGAGCTAGATTAGTGACACTCTTCTTTTTCCTCAAGTATAAAATAAATGCTTTTTTTTTTTTTTTTTTTAAAGCTCAGGAGTTTAAGCTAGTCTTATTAAAGTCTCATGAAACTTATTTGTTTTTGGAAGGAAGAGATAATGTAACAGACAAAGTTGTCTTTTTATGCCACTGAAAATATGGAATTGCATTGTGCATGGTGGTTTTTGCCTGTAATCTTAGCTGCTCAGGAGGCCTAGGCAGGAGGATTGCTTGAGGCCGGGAGTTCGAGATCAGCTTGGGTAACAAGGCAAGACTCCATCTCTAAAAAAATAACAAATAAAAAATTAGTTGGGCATGGTGGCATGTGCCTGTAGTCCCAAGTTACTTGGGAGGCTGAGGTGGGAGAATTCCTCAAACCCAGGAGTTTGAGGCTGCAGTGAACTATGATCTCACTACTTCACTATAGTCTGGGCAAGACTGCTTCTGGAATTGGGACACAGGAATACAAGTAGGACCTATCAGAAGTAAGCAAGTAAATGTTCACTTTCACTGAACAAATTGCATAGGATCAGATAAGCAGAAGGTTGGCCAGTTGCATTTTTACCTTGGTGCTTAAGTTCAAAATTGAGATTTTTGGATATACCTTCAATGAGAAGAAAAAAATAGAAAGTCAGCCTTCAGTTTTGCAAAGTGTTACTCAAAACATGTATTATGGATGCCTCAGCTCTTAGTTTAGTTCTTGGCTCGAACTCATGTTTGAAAATATGGATGTTGTTATTTCTGCTATATAAAATGACTTGAGTGGCATAGACTTTAGAAGCAGTCTTTATACTGAGAGCCTTTTAGATTTAAATGGTCATTTATTCTTTGACAAATATGTTCAGAAAGCGGTGGAATGATCATTAGTTTTGGAACCACAAAGCACTGGGATTCAAGTGGTGAGAAAAGCAAACACAATCTTTGGCTTCCTAGGAAATACAGCCTAGTGGAGGGGGGTAGGTATTTAAAATATCATAGTGACATGTAATTACAGAGACTTCAAAATTAAAGTTGAAAGGGCAAATATAGTAGACTAGAAAGTGGTGGAATAGTCTGGGGAGCACTGGGGTATTTTGAGCAATACCCCCAAAAAAGTATTGAGTTGGGATACGAAGGGTGACAGTTTAGTTAGTGAAGTGAGGTGAGATTGAGAAGAATTTCCAGTTGGAGGCAACAGTATTTTATTTTTTTAAAAAACCTAAGCTGGATTGTGGTATGTTGGGGGAAAAGAAAAAAGAGACCAATAGGATTCTTAGTATAGAGAGCAAATGAAAGAGTGTTGCTAGGTATGAGGTAGGCAAAGGCTAGATCATGAGTTGCCTTAAGTGTGCCAGAAGGAATCTTGATCTATCGCTAATAGATAATCTCTAACCGCTTTGAAAAGCAAGAGAAAGGTTTTAGATAAAACTCAGATGCTCAGAATTTGGTTTCAAAAGTGTCACTCCATGTGCCCAAATGTAGAAAATCAATTGGGGGAAGAGGAGCTGGAAAAGAAACAGTCAAGTTAGGAGGCTACTTTATATTAGTAATAATCAGGCAAGTGATGGTTGTGACTAAGATGGTTTAGACTAGATGAGTTAGGAGGCAATTGTGATACTCCTGATAATCCAGGCAAGAGATGAGGCTGGTTTGTTCTAGAGCAGTGCTAGAGGAGACGGAGAAAAATGAATGTGCTGTTCATAGCTGTCTCCTTTCTATGTCTTATGGACCAGAGTAGGTCATCTATGTAATCAGTGCAATGTATTAGCTACCTAATGCCAGCTGATATGAAGTTTGCAAGCAAGGCTATTGTCTAATGGATCCCAATTTAGAGATCAAATAATAGTGCAGTTCTTTAAAGGATTGAGATTTCTAACAGGCTCTTCCTGCACTTTTAAGAAGTACCATGGTGGTACAGATAATCACTCAAAGCTCCAAGCAAACACCAGAAGAGGAGGACCCTTGAGTCAGGAGCTGCTGCAATTCCTGGCAGCTAGCCTAGCAGCAGGAGGTAGGGAGGTGACATATAGGTAAGGCAGATGTTCTGTTGAGCTACTCCATCTGGATGGGGGCTTTTAGTTCCACTGCTCTTTCCCAGTCGTGCAGGAAGCAAGCGCCAGTGACGCATCTTCGTTTGGATGAATAGGACCTTGTGTAGAGGAAAAGCACTTGCCAATTACCAAAAGGGTCAATGGGAACCCAGATACCGCACTGACAGCATTGTGGGAGATTGATGGGGCCTCTTCAACAAGTGTTTCTCCGAAAGAGTACTTGTTGACAGTATTAAGGGAAATCATCAAATCCCAACCTGTTTTGATACAGAGATAAAACGTGTTAATAATAGCCTCCTCATTGAATAGTCTGTGCCAGGCTTTTCGTGATTTGCCTCCACTCCTTTCCTCTTACTTCTCAGATCTCATTTCCCTCTGCCCTCCCACATTAGCCACGAAAACTCCTCATGGTATCTTGAAGACCCCAGGGGTATTGCTAGCTCACACACTTTGAATTCTCTGTCTAGAATTTTCTTCTTTCAGATATGTGCATGTTTGCTCTGTTACTTTGATAAGTCTCCATTCAAATTAATGTCCTTGACTGCCTTTCTCCTCAATCGCACTTGTTTCTCTCTGGCCTTTCACCCAGTTTTCTCTCCTTGCAGGATCCTCTGCACCACTGCACTATAAAATGCACATATGTTTGTTTATCTGTTTGTCTCCACAGTAATAATGCAAGCTCCACGATGTGGGGATTTTGTCAGCCTTCCTCACTGTGTCATCCTCAGCATCTAGAAAAGTCTGCACAGAGTAGGCCCTCAAGAAGTATGAGTGATTGATCAAATGGATCTCATTTAATATTCAAAGCACACCTGAGAAGTATTATTGCTATCCAATTTGACAGAGGAGGAAATGAGATTAAACATTTTATATAAAATCAAACCCATATTGATTTCAGAGTCTAATCTTTTTACTAAGGCTAGTCTGTCCCATTTTGATTTTCTCTGTATCATATAAACTGAAGAGAAAAAATGGAAAATACTACTTACCCTTGTTATCAAAACTGTCCTTTGCCAAGCCCACGGACATAATACCAAGATAGAGCAATGGTGTGGCTATTGTCCAGGTACAAGAAAACCTTTTTGAGATTGAAGGTAGAAACAAATAGGAAAATATTCTCTGAGCACTTATGATCAAGGTTGCCTCTACTTTGATTATAAGAGAGAATTTATATGTGTATATGTCTCAAAGCAGCAACCTGGTATGATGCCTCCCCTGAGGAGCAGACAATGACCTTTTTTGGACAAAAGATGAATGAAAGAAACTGAAGACAAATGTCTAAGAGATTCTCAGCCTCTTTCCAAGAAAGAAAACTGTAACCTCCCAGTCTCCTGAAGATGAAGCTCCAAAATCTCCTTTCTTTCTTTAAGCATTTTGTGCAGTCAGAGGCAGAGAGTGGCGGTAGTGATAAGGATTTAATGATGTGAGGTGCTATTTGTGTAAATAACTGTGAGAAATCTCAAAGCTTACAAGTGGTAATGACCATAAACTCCAGCTCCCTAAAGCCAGGTGGGCAGTGTAATCTGTTCATGCATAACCCAGCCTACCATATGTTAAATGCATTTGATGAGTGGCCATTATATTAAATTTACTTTTCTATTTCTCAGTTCTGGGTTTGCTTGTACGGAAAACTAGACGCTTTCCCCACAAAAAGATCTAAGCTGCTGACTCTTTGGGAATTTTTATCATGAGTATGTCCTTGAGTGGTTATTTTTTTTGTATTACTACTTGCAGAAATGTTTCTTTCTTAGCAAGCACATTGCCAAATTATATGCATTTCAAATGATTTTGCCAGCATAAAAAATTAGAACTGTAGGTGTGGTAAACAATATATCAAACTTATATAAGGAAATCAGGACTTAGTGATAGAACTTGGATAAACTCAAATGCTGGAAGACTAGAGTATTATACATAGTAATTTTTTTGTTTATTAGCTGAGGGTTAGGCATTTTCTTCCTTTTTTTATTCAACTCTGAAAATCTTTAATAATCTCTAAGTTCACTCTCCTGCCATTGAAAACAATATATTAAACCTAATAAGATCTACTTTTAACTAAAAATCTTAAAGTGCATCAGGCAAATCTTTCTAATTTATCAATTTTCATTGATTATAGTAGATTGAAAATTGGCGTAAATGTTGCTTGATTATAAACCTAGAATTTTAAAAATGTTCCTTTACAAATACTCTAAATTTTAGCCAAATGGGAAAATTCTAGTTAGATGAAAGTGATGTCAATTTGAATTTCAAAGCTCTACTGCATTTTTATATTTTGTCTATAAAATATTGATATTTCTTAGTTCCCTTTTTTCTTTTTAAATATCAATTTAATACCCTCACAGTCTAATATTTCTTTTATTGTACTGCTATCTCTAAACTTCTAATAATGTACTAAAACCTCAATTTTATTTGTTCTTAGTTGGCTCACTTGATTTAAGCAATTTTAAAATCATAATTGCAATTGGGTTTTGCTCTTCTTTTTCAACATGATAAAGAAAAAATAAAAGATTGGTTGAGAACAAAAATGAATGAAATATGTAGTTTATCAAACGTGAATTTATGTATTTGTTGGCATACATACACATTTCATCCAAAATATATGTTATCGAAATAAAACAAATAACAACTTACATAATTTATTATCATGATTTTAAACGTGTATTACTGTATTTGTTTTATTTAACAAAACTTTATGTAGCGCTCACCATGTTCCAGGCATCATTCTAAGAGCTTGATAGGTATTAAGTCTCTTCATTAATCATTATAACCACCCCTCTGGGGCAGGTACTATTATCCCCAGTTTGCACGTTAGGAAAAGAGACACAGAGAGGCTACATGATTTTTCCAGTGTTTTACTACTAACAGATGAAAGAGCTGTGATTTGAAACCTCCAGAATATGTGTTTTTAACTACTGCGCTATGCTGTCAGTCTTGGTTGCTTAAAAGATGAAAGTGTTGAAAATGTCAACTTTCAGTGCCCGTCATTATTTGGGACTATTAATAACTGGAAAGAGATGAATTTTATGACCTATCTCTTTTACCTCAGGAAAATACAATGAATATTTTATAAGTATATACATTTATGCATGTTATATATAGGCACCTACGACAATAAGAATAGTTATGACTACATTATAGTTCTGGCATTTCCTTACGATTTGTCCTCTCCAAGGATTTCTGGATAATTCTAGAAGAGGCTAATGGAAATGTCTGAGTGCAGATCAATTTGTAGCTCTTATTCCTTTGCCCCCGCCCCTTCACCTTTGGGCGCTCATTATCTCTTTGTATTCCATGTTTTTCCACGTTCAATATGAAACCACAGTGTACTCATGATTAACTTACATTGTGGATAATTTTTTATAGCCAAGAATTATCAGTTAGCCTGCACTCAAAATTCTCTCCATGAAATAATATCAAAAGAGCTAGAATTCTTATTATGACTTAGGTGTGAATAAGAATGTAGCTTTCTGATATGGTTTGGCTCTGTGTTCCCACCCAAATCTCATCTTGTAGCTCCCATAATGACCATGAGTTATGGGAGGGACCCAGTGGGAGATGATTGAATCATGGGGGCGGGTCTTTCCCGTGCTGTTCTCATGATAGTGAATGGAAAGATTTGATAGTTTTATAAACGGGAATTTCTCTGCACAAGCTCTCTTTTTGCCTGCTGCCTTCCATGTAAAATGGGACTTGCTCCTCCTTGCCTTCCGCCATGATTGCGTGGCCTCCCCAACCATGTGAAACTGTAAGTCCAATGAACTTCTTCTTTTGTAAATTGCCCAGTCTCAGGTATGTCTTTATCAGCAGCATGAAAACGGGCTACTATATTTTCTTTGTTTTACAAAACTAATTTCATATTGCTCCCATATTTTTGTTTTACCTATTTCTTCTAGTGGAAGAAAAAAGAAGTAAAACTTTCTAGTCACGTTTAAACTGTGGTTTAAAATGATCTCTTGTAGATACAAACACAGTCAGTTCAGAGTTGAGACTCACTTTCGAGGATGTTTTGTCCTGGCTGATTTTGACTGTGTGTGAATTGCTGGTTTGGATCCCGGGTATGGCAGCACCTGCTGTAGATCACTGCACACCTTGTCCTTGTCTCTTCTTGTGAGGTCCTTACTCTCTGAAGTCTCCTTGTCCTAAGCACTTCTCCAGTCCCCTGCTCGTATTAGCATCTATCGCAGAATGTTGCAGTAAAATTTTTCAAAGGTAAAAATATGTAATTGATGCGCCTTAACCAGTATTAAAATGCAGCTGATTTGGGGAACAAGAACCCTTTAATCAAATCAATGTGGTGGAAAGGGGTCAGAATACTGAGAGGAGAGGATTTGAGGGGAGACTTTCTTTAGACAGTGTGGTGCTAAACCTGTGAACCAGGGTTCTCCAGAGAAACAGGACCAATAGGATCTATGTGTGTATAAAGATATTTATTTTAAGAAACTGTCTCATGTGACTGTGGGTAGTGGAGTGAGTCCAAAATCTGGTGGGGGACGCCAGCAAGCTGGAGACTCAGGAAGGAGTTGTAGTTCAATTCCAAATCAATTCCTGGAAAATCAGGATGAGTCAATGTTGCAGATGAGGCCCAGGTCAGTCTTCTGGAGAATTTTCTCTTGTGGGAGGTCAGGTATTTTTTCTATTCAGGCCTTCATCTAACTGGATGGGGCCCACCCACATTATGGAGGGCAATTTGCTTTACTTAGGGTCCACTGATTTAAATGTTATTCTCATTCAAGAAACACCTTTACAGAAACATCCAGAAGAATGTTTGACCCAATAAGTGGGTACCATGGCAAGTGCCAACATAACCTCTCCCCTTGTTTACTTGGCACCCATATGCATCTTCTTAAATCATACTTAGTCCCCAAAGACCATTACAAGGTCATATTTCCACCTAGCATTGTACAACTATCCTGAGTACAACAAAAATGCACTAACCGTTTCCAAATAAGATGATGCAGAGTCCTTTAATGATGTATACTCTTCTTGATATTCCATAACTTGAATACTATGATGTAAAGTTAATAAAAATTACATTCTATGATATAAAGTCATTATGTCTGTATTATGTGATAAGGGGATAAGAGAGGGAATATACACACATGCATACACACATATTCACAACAAATTAAGGAAGAAGTATTCATGGCATTATGATAATTACAGGTCCTTATCTTTGTAACTGGTCATGTGGCTGTAGCAGGTATTTATAACTACCTTCTTCCACAGCTCATTCCGTATTCTCTTTGCCCTCAGCAAGTATCTTAGCTGGTCATACTTCTTTACCTGGTTGGGTGTTCTAAATCTTAATTCCTGAAGGGTCTGGGCCATTAGGAGTCCTGCCTGGATTGAGTTGTTATGCTTTTCCATTGGTATAATCCAGGATGTGGTAACACTAACAGACGCTCTGAGAGATCTTGTGTATATCTAGAAAGAAGAATTCTAGATATATTCTTCTTTCTTACCTGCATTGTAGCGGGCAGTCCAATTTCTCCCTAGTCCTCCAAGCACTTTGGGTGAGGAATTCTCTACTCCTAGCTTTAGGCCTGGTTCAGAGTTGGGGCCTGCATGGAACTTCTAGGAGAGCTTACAGCTGGTGCTACTGTGAATTGTAGGGCTCCACTTATATCAGAGAGAGTTAAAGAAACCTGGGTAAAGATGAAGAGTGTTGCTAGAAAACTGCATTTAGGAAACAACTACATGTCCATGATAGCCAAGCAGATAATGCACATTTTCCATGGACCAAATGTGGGCCATATTAAGGTGAGACTTGTCCCTGAACTATTTTAGGTTCTACTGAAGAGAAAGTGAAGAGCTTCCAGTAGTGACAGTCTGTGCAGAGTGGGCCACCGGAGAACCAAGCTGAGGAAGACTTGTCCATGTCATTGGAGCTGTTCCCTGGCAAGCTCAGAGAGGAAGGAAGCTCTGAAATCCTCCCAAAGTACCCGGGTGAAATATCTGCCAGGCCCAGAGAGCATGGTGTTGCTCTATCACTTTCATGCCATGTGGGATGTGATGCCACGCTGAACACTTGAGCTTCTCTGAGATGCTCCCAGCCTCTTGGATACACTCAGGAAAATGGGGTACCCACTCACAATGGCCTCAGATTCCCATGAAACTATCTGGGTGTTTCTGTGCCTTTTTCTCCCCTGGAGGTGGTGGATTGCCATGATGCTTCTATCCTGCTCTTTTTTTTTCTTTTATTCCTTCATTTCTTCCCAGTGCTGGAAAGGTTCTCTACTTTATCATTCTCTCTGGCAGAAATTTTTGCCTTATGTTATGGCTGATTATTTTTCTACTTCTTCTTAGTGACATAATCCTAATGCAAGAAAGGATGCAGGGGACTAATGTACTTTTAGCAAAAACAAAAAACACTTTGGGAGTAAACTTTTGACTGTTTCTTCAGAAAAGCTTCTCTCTTTTGTGTTTCTAGGATCAGTGAAATTTTATGGGCTTGCCTATCCCAAGATAGGGATGCTTGGGTAGAATTCCCATTGCATTAAGAACCTTAACTCATGGTTACTTCTTGCATTACACGATTAATTTATCTCCCTTTGTCCAGTTATGGATCTCTTTTCTTCCTTTTCCTTTTCTCTATTTAATAATCATAAGGTTATTTGTCCAGCCTGGGTTAGAGAAGAATTATAATAACCTTATTTCAATGCTTTACTCTCCTTCTTATAAGTTGTTTTTAGAAGCCAGGATCAATCATTAGATTCAAAAGAATGGATAAGTTGGACAATAATTATATTAAACTCTTTGAGAAGATACATGCAGGAGATAAAATTCTAGATTTTTCCTAGACAAAAAAGATAATTGAATATTCAATGACAGTGATAGCTAATAACTTTAGCATTTTGTCTCAACAGATAGTGATTTTTTTCTAGTGGGGGGGATAGAGGTGTATTATCAGTAGAGATTTTAATTGTGTAATTTGACTTCTAAAAAAATAGGATGCTAGATGGAATGTCTGTATGTGCATTTTCATTAAACATTCTTTTTAATCAGATATATTTAAAGATTCTTGTTTGGGTTAAGTCAGATTTGTCAGCTCTTCAATCAGTTTGTAGTACATTGTAAAAGAATATACTCAAAACAGAGCTAAGCTGTCAAGCTGTGACAACCTGGAATGAGGAAGATTTTCAAAAATTATGAGTGAGATATTTTAAATGTCTCCTTGACATCCACAGCACTATTCAAAATACTTCATCAGAGGCATGTGCTTTCAAAATGTACTTGAAAATTAATGTAAGAAGTGTAATTTGTCAGTCTTTGTCTTAGCAAACGAGGCACTGACAGTCAGGGAGCATTCTCAGTAATATAGCACTGACTCACCCACCTGGCGCTGCCAGGCTGTGGGAGAGATGGAGTGACCTCTTCAAGGGGCAGCGAGAAGGGCCTGAAGCAAAGCAGAAACATAAGAGGCTTGATTCCAAGCCCTGTTGATACCTGTTTGAGCTGATGGTGAATGGCAAACTCCATTTGTCCTTTGCCAAGAGGATTGTGTGATTTAGTGATTCCTCGAAGGAGCCATTTCATCCTTAGCTGTATGTTGGGGACATGAGCTATTTGTCCTGATCTCAGCTAATAATAGGGAAGGCTGTGACAAAGAGACAAAGCCTTGACTATTTATTTTAAATAAGTCCCTTAAGGGGTGAAGGAATATCTCAGGCCGGGGGCAGTCCTAAGTTAGCTTCCTCTAAAGTCAAGGAAACCTTTCCAACACCTGACCTGGGAGAAACCTCCAGGGATGTCACTTAATTGGAGAAGGGGCTACGAATGAATCATACTGAGCCATGAACTTTCACGTTTCTTTTCACTGCTTCTCCCTGCCCAGGAAATGCATGCGTTGTGTGCTTGTCTGCGACCAAGGTTTAAGAAATCAAAGTGGGAAAGGTACCCAATGCTGAATATTGACGAGAGAGAGGTACAATTGATTTTAAGGTGGTTCAGCCTTTCATGTGCATAGAGTTTCTAATGTTTTAAGGTGCACCAAAGGGAAATTCACAATAGGGACTCATGACAGTGACCCAGAACCCAAAGGTCAGGAAGACTGGAAACCAGGTTCTAAGAGCCAGGCAGCTACTGTGTATCAAACCATGGTAGCTTCTTTTCTGTAAATGTGTCTGCTTTTCTCTCTGTGTAGAGAGGAAGGAGATGTTTCAAGAATTGAGGAATGGCCAACATCTTAGATGCTGCAGCAGCATCATGCTAGAACAATGGGGTCTGTGGAAACAGCCTTTGGGCTGAGTGATGAGAATTAACTCTGGGAGGGATGTTTCAGTGGGGGTGGGGAGGCAACAAACTTGTGCAGGAGTGAGTTGAGAAGTGTAAGACAAAAGAATATGATGGCGAGACAACTTTTTGGTTTTATATATATATACATATATATATTTATTTATTTATCATTCCCTAGGTAACCAATTAGGAAAAGGGGCTTTAGAAAGGAGATAGATGTCAAAGGATACAAAATAGCAGATATGTAGGATGGATAAATGTAGAGATCTAATATACAATATGAGGACTAAAGCTCATAAAATTGTATTGTCCTAGGGATTTTTGTTAAATAAGTAGATTTCAGCCACTCTTGTCATACACACAAAAAGGAACTGTGGGAGATGGCAGATATGTTAATCTGTTTCACCACTGTAACCATTTTACTATCTATAAGTATCCCATAATACCATCTTATGAACCACAAATAGACACAATCAAATTTATCTAAACAAATAAAAGGAAGGTTTGATACTTGACCTGAAATTATACATCTAGTGAGCAGGGCAGATGTAGGATTCAAACATACGAATGTCTTCCCTGAGGGACAGGGTTCTTAGCTGTGATTTATTTTTTCCACCAATTTCATCAGGGCTGTGAAGATGTGGTCACTTACAGAATCGAGAACCTTCTTGGTCCCAGGGTATGCTAAGTCACACAGGTAATATACAGTAGAGGTAGCTTCCATGGTTTGCTTAGTCTCACAGAAAAATAACATAGCGCAGGGAACGAGTTTTTATTCTTAATCCAGTTATTTAGCTGGACTCACCATAGACATAATTGTCTCATTTGCCCTAGCCCTCCCATATCACTTGAAGTAAATATACAATTTGAGTGGCCTACTTTTCCGTATCAGGGAAGATATAATGATAGAGTATTTTGCTATTTGACTTGTACATTCTATCTGTAGCTTCTAGAATAAAAGAATAATAGAGACAATTAGTTCTGCTAAATGCATCTTGGAGCCATGTGTTAGCTTATCCATGGATTTTCTCCTTAGATGTTTAAATATTCCCCCTGCAATTTAGGTTTCTTCAAACAAAGGAGATCTGATTTAAGATAATTCTCTTGGTAAGAAAGCAATTGCTGCTGCAATCTGCCATTCACCCAGAGCCATTGATCCCAGGATAAACATTCATTTATCAGAGAATTCAAAATAAAACACAACATATGCTGTCGTTTATAGCAAATTGATGAGCAGAATTCTGCATTCTTCCTAGGTTCTCCTATCTAACCATTATTTCGTTTACTTTCGTGAAAATTACTGTAAAATATTAGCTTCATCTCCTTTTACTATTATTCTTAATTCAAACTACAAAGCTGGTTAACATTGTATAAAGTCAGTGTATTATTTTAACCTCATTGTACAGTTTTGTTTATCTAAAATAGTCTTTTCAAAATATTGATAGATGTTTAAAAATGTTCTCTTTTATAAGCCACTCCATCCTTCGAAGCCATTCATTCTGCAATGCGTTAGTTAGGTGCTTGGGAGGAATTCAGGCATTTGGATTGTGACTTTGGCCTTGTGTGGTGACCTTCTTGCAGCAACCATATAATCATCTTCTGAAAGCTATAGTTCAGGTATAAAAGGGTTGTGGCCATGAAGAAATTCTTTTCATTAGAGTTGTCATTGGATTTTGCAAACTGCACGTAGCAAGCAAAATGACCATGAGATGATAATTAAGTGGTCTCTTTATTATTTCAGAGAGGAAAAAAGTTCACAATTCTGGTGA
This sequence comes from Chlorocebus sabaeus, assembly GCF_047675955.1. Taxonomy (NCBI): domain Eukaryota; kingdom Metazoa; phylum Chordata; class Mammalia; order Primates; family Cercopithecidae; genus Chlorocebus; species Chlorocebus sabaeus. The sequence goes on along the minus strand of NC_132926.1, from coordinate 18,742,324 downwards.
TTGCAAAGCCTCTGAATTGGAGATTAAAAAAATACAACATAAAACACTTGTGTGAGCATAGATTCACTCCTTTCATTTTTTAGATGTAGATGATATTTTTTCTTGAATAATGACTGTCTTGTAGGACAAGAGGCTCTTGACTGAAGGTTGGCATTAAAATACTTGCTGTCTAACAACAGTATAAGCAGATTGTACAAAGGAGACTAATGTTTAATCACTGAAGTTCAAAACCAGGGTTTCTCTCTACAAGGGGTGTGTGGAGCCTCTAAAAAATGCAACAGATGGGTACCTCAAATTTAAATTCTTTTGATAATGATTAAGGATTTTCTGCTTAAAAATGATGAAAATAAACTTTCACTGACAGTCCTTAAAGATAACAGGGGAAGATCTCTCAGATAATTATAAATTTTTTGTGGGATTCATTTTAAAGTAAGTGGTTGTTGCTTCTCTTTACTACGTGATGCTACTTTTCTGCATTTTAATATACATTTTCACTCGAGCTCACATAAAACTCAACGAAGCTGTAGTTATGCATAAGAGTGTGTGCACTATTTCGTATACGTTACTAAATTGAAAACCTGATTTGTTTTTAAATCTCTGGTGAAAAAAAAAATGGAGATGGTCCCAACAGAACTGTTAAGTCATTTATCTTTCCTCTCTCAGCTGTTGTATCACCACCTCAAGCAAACAAAACTTACTAATGACCTACAAGACACGGTGGTTGTGTTCATATATCTGTCTGCTAGTTTTCTCATCTGTAATCTGGATGAGATTACGTAAAATTTCGTAAACATCAATTACGAACATTTAAAAAAATTCCTAATAAATTCTTAAGTTGATTTCCCCATGTCACTGAGGAGTTGTTTTGAAAAGTTCTTTCCACCGCAGTAGGTCCTTAAAGTATTTCCAGGGAGTTGCCACTCAGAGTTTTACTACCAGAGAAAGGCTCTCTTGAACACATTCACCTTTGATTATGCTTAATATGTTTATTAACAAGAAGTTCATTATGTCTCCTTATAAAATTTGTCATTTTGGTTGTATACCAATGCTTTGCTAATTCAGTAACCACATATCTAATAAATTAATTCTGTATCTTTATTGAATCTCAAAAAGCACACCATGTAAAGTGCTTGCTTAGTATCTGCAGGATAACTTTTTATATTATAAACTACCAATAATTATTGATTGGACTTGAGAAAGCTGTGAAATTCTAGAAGGGTAAATTTGTACTAAGCATAAATGAAACATCACATAAAATCATAGAAGCTCTAAAAGGGCTTTAAAAAAATCATCAGTGTATTTTGTAGTTTGGATGGCATACTAAATATGGATGAAAAAAATCAATATTAAATGCATTTTATTTAAATTAAAAAATATACATCATATCCAAATGCAATAGCTCAATGGTTGCACTAGAACAATCTAAAAGTTGTTAATTCCACAGCATGAGGCCCTATATATGCAAAATGAGATGAAATCTACTATGTGCCAGTGCTCCAGATTGCTGGCTGCCTTTGCCTTCTGATATATGCGAAAGCTCAGTAAAATGTGCTATGTGAGAAAAGAAGTGAGTGAGTTTATATTATTATTTCTAGTAGAACAAACTGCATTACTTTGTTTATAAAAAGCTTTAGAGGTCCATTGTTTGCTTTTCTCCTATTTTTATTTTAGATTATAAATTCCTCCCAGAATTTAGTGCAGATTTAAAAAAATCATTACCTTTAAGGAAGTAGTCATAAATCTACATATATTAGCCTTCTTAAAGCTGTATTTGCATCACTGATTTGAAAGTAACATTTGTTATAAGCTTAAGTCTCGATGCTATTATCCCATGGCAGTTAATTTCAACCACTGTGAAATGTCAAGGGTGACCTGTTTATAGTGACTCTCATTCTTTTCCCTTGCCAAAGCAGAAGCCACTGGATAAGCACCTAGATCCTAGGAAGTTGAGGAACAGGCACGTGATACCCCTGATGATTGATTAATCTCCTTCTCCCCCAAATTGAATCAAAGGCATCCACAGCTGTTGGGTGGCCCCACTCTTTATTCCCTTTGACACTTTCTATTGGCTGCTACTAGAGTTAAATCTTAAAATAGACATCTAATAACGGACTTCCAATGCTCTCAAACCTTTCAGGTGTCTTTCCTAGATGGTACCTTGAAATTCTATATTCTTTAACATTCACCTCTAATCTCATTATCCAAGTTGGAATTATTCTTTCCTTCATATTTTTATGACACTTGACTTTTCTATGTTGTAAGGACAACCTCAGATTAGTTGCTGTACATGCATTATTCTTTTAAATTGATGCTCACTTGGGACACTAGAGTGTGAGGGATTAAGTGAGCAGGGATTTTGTTTATTTTGTTCACTATGATATTCCCCAGTGTCTAGGACAGTGTTTCCACACCTAATAGATGCTTAATAAATATTTGTGGAATGGTTGAATGAATCCAATGGGCTTTCAAAGTTCTTTTCTTGTAGTAGGCTTTAAGGAATATCATTGTCTTGTTCACCTCAATATTCCCAGTACAGAGGGCACTTAGCACCTTGCAGAAACAAGAGACTTTATAACTATCTGTTCCAAAAATAGATGGTTGGCTGGATAAATGAATAGAGCTGTTTTCTCCAAAGCCCAAGATGCTTCTAAAAGGCAATTGATCTTTGAAAGGTATAATACTGAGTATTTAAAGAAATATTGTCATAAATTGAGTAAATTAGTAATATATCCACAGCAATAAATAAATAGCTGAAAACAAAACAAGACAAAACAAAATGTCCTATAACTTAAAGTGTTCCCACATGAACGAACACTTTTCTAAAGAAGACTACATGCAGTCGACAGTTATATGAAGAAAAGCTCAACATCATTCATCATTAGATAAATGCAAATCAAAACTACAATGAGATACCATCTCCCATCAGTCAGAATGGTAATTATTAAAAAGTCAAAAAAACAACAGATGCTAGCGAGGTTGTAGAGGGAAAGAAATGCTTTTTACACTGTTGGTGGGAGTGTAAATTAGTTCAACCATTGTGAAAGGCAGCGTGGCAATTCCTCAGAGACCTCAAGACAGAAATGCCATTTGACCCAGCAATCCCATTACTGGGTATATATCCAAAGGATTATAAATCATTCTGTTATAAAGAAACATGCACGCGTATGTTTATTGCAGCACTATTAACAATTGCAAAGACATGGAATCAGTCTAAATGCCCATCAGTGATAGACTGGATAAAGAAAATGTGCGGGCTGGGTGCGGTGGCTCACACCTGTAATCCCAGCACTTTGGGAGGCCGAGGCGGGCGGATCACGAGGTCAGGAGATCGAGACCATCCTGGTTAAAACGGTGAAACCCTGTCACTACTAAAAATACAAAAAATTAGCTAGGCGTGTTGGCGGGTGCCTGTAGTCCCAGCTACGTGGGAGGCTGAGGCAGGAGAATGGCATGGACCCAGGAGGTAGAGCTTGCAGTGAGCTGAGATCGTGCCACTGCACTCCAGCCTGGACGACAGAGCAAGACTCCATCTCAAAAAAAGAAAAAAAAGAAAAAAAGAAAATGTGATGTGTGTGTGTGTGTATGTATGTCTATATATAAGTATATATATTTGTATATACACACACATATATATACCATATATATACACACACACACACACACCATAGAATGCTATGCAGCCATAAAAAAGAACTAGATAATGTCCTTTGCTGGGACATGGATGGAGCTGGAGGCTGTTATCCTTAGCAAACTAATACAGGAACAGAAAACCAAATACTGCATATTCTCATATATAAGTGGGAGCTAAATGATGAGAGCACATGGACACATGGAGGGGAACAATGCAAACACTGGGTCTATCAAAGGGTAGAGTGAGAGGAGGGAGAGGATCAGGAAAAATAACAAACGGACACTAGGCTTCATGCTTGAGTGATGAAATAATCTGTACCACAAACCCCATGACACAAGTTTGTTTATGTGACAAACCTGTACATGTATCCCTGAGCTTAAAATAAAAGTAAAAAAAAAAAATGTTCCCAGTTTTTGGATGATGATGTACCAGACACTGGAGATTTATGTTTTTAGTTTTTATTCATGATCTGTTTGGAGAGGTCTCCCCCAGTCCACGCTATCCACAGCTGTACCTCTCATCAGAATGTATTTCTTTAATTGATTTATTTTGTTTCATAACATTTATCCTTACCTCACATAATATTATATTAGTATATTGGTTTCACACAGTACAATTTCTCCAGTTCTCCTGCTGGAATATAACCTCCATGAGGGCAGAGAGGTCTTGTTTTCTGCCTGGAGAATTGCATTAATACCTGGTATATAGCAAGTACTCAACCTTTTTTTTTAGCAAATGAAAACATTTTCTTTAAAAGCAAATTGTATCTCAGTATTGCCTCCTGCAGTCCTGTGGCTCTACTATTTGACCATGGGAGTATATGTTATCCCTCCTTATTTATTATCCCCATTTGAAAAATAAAAGTCTTCCTCTTTGGAGATTGAGTGTCATGTTTATTTTATGCTTGAAGATCCCTTGGTTAAGGATGTATTCATGAGAAATAATCAGTACAAATGATAATATTTATGTTAAGCTCTTTTTTTTCCTATGAAATTATTCTTTAGAAATTTTGCTGCCTCTAATCTTTCCAATCTGCCCGAAGATTATCTGTGAAATTGCTACAAGATTTGCCAGTGGTGTCAGCGTATAGGGGCTGCAGCATGAAAATTACACTACAGTATTTTGAAAAAGTACATCAGAATTAATTTGTTGTTGTTTTTCTTCTGATCTATAAGCAGTTTAAATTCATACTGGTCTCTGCTGTGTGTGGGAGAGATCCATAGATAATTTGTGCCTTTAATGATAGAGGCTCTCACAATTCTCTACATGAATGTCCTGACAGGGAAGACAAAATTGCCTTTTTTGCCACTTAGAAATGCAGGACAAAGCAGCTGACAAATGTCATCTGGAATTTTATATCATACAAACACATATTCCCTGTGTCAGCAAGGGTACGCCTATATGATTTTAGCCGTTTCCTTCTCATTTCTCTAGAAATAACGGGTTAGTTCACAGAAGACAGTCTGGAGATTATTGATATAATCACAAATTGAAATGGGACCCTGAGCTCTCTGTTCACAGAAAAGCTTGCCTGGCTTTCTCTGTATTTGAAGTGATTAACGATGGTGCAGCATTGTGGGAAAATGGTATGTCTATAATTATACGAAGCCACAGGAGGAAGAAACCCTTTCTGAACATGGTCTTTGAAGCCACCCAAGTTATTTGAGTCTAAGCCATTAGGGGGAAAAACAGGAAGAAAAAAGCAAGAAAACTATAAAAAAATCAGAATATGTAGTAGTGACACTGGTCTAGGGAGAGACTGTGTGAGATAGAAACAAAACGGTTGGGGACATGAAAAGGGAACAGACAGAAAGAGATGTTGGTTTAGCAGTTAAACAAGAGACTCTGCAAAGCCAGAGCCCTCATCCTGTTAGCTGACTGGCATCTCCCTGTCATCCTTACCATTCCACCCTCCTCTGTAACCGGTAATATGGAGACAATATTTCTCACCATCTTTTGTGGGACACAGTGACACAGACAGACTGCTAAAAATAGAAAAGTCGATGTCAATGTTATAAACAATGATGTAGAATAGGTTGGTCTTCATTGCAACCTCTCTCTCTCTCTTTCTCTCTCTCTCATATTTGTTAACATACAGGCCTTCTTAAAATGTAGAAAGATTTAGGACTTGTGTGCATTTCAGAATCACATTTAAGGTGCAAGGGGCGTCCAGGACATTGTTTTCTCCCCAGCAGTTTTGGTGCCCTGCTCGCAGGAGACGGACTGTGTACTCTCTGGCTGCCTAGGGGCAGAGCTGGGGCTGACCGGAGGATGCGACTACAAACCCGCAGCTTATTTCCATTCCTGACCACTTGGTGCCACTCTAGCTTTAGAAACTGCTCAGCTACAACGAAACCCTGGGATACAGCTTCCTTCTAGGCTGGCTTCTGTGGTTTCAAAGACAGTCATTGTTTTGAAGAAGGTCATTTGGAGAGTTCGGTGGCTGATGTGATTAGAATGTGTACAGCAAGTCGCATTCCAGGTGCTTTGTGTGCTAACACTTAGGTGTTATTACCAGCATTAATTATCCAAGGGACATGTAACAAACACAGGTGGGCCCTTGTTGGTTCATTTAAAAGGCAAGGCTCTGTAGAATGCAGACCTCCAGGTAGCCACCCCGGCCTTTAATTTGGAGTTTAATTTAGGGGTAGCTGGAGCACACCAGACCTCATCTATTCATAGACTGGATGTTATAAAAAGAAAATTATTTCAATATTATTTCCTCTCCAATATATGCTTCACACACACACTTACCCCTAGAGTAAAAACAGTCAGCAAGAACTTGAAAATGTTGTTGCTAAATATGCTTCCCTGCATGTGATAGTTCAGGTTTTTTCCTGTCCTCATCCTCTTTACTTGCATAGCTTTTTATTCATTAGCAAAAATGACATTTTTCTTCACAGAAAGAACCATCTATCCAATGAGTTAACTACCCCCAGGTTGCAAAACACATCACCCAAAATGAGACATCTTCATCTTCATCTTGTTTTTTTTTTTTTTTTTTTGAGGTGGAGTCTCGCTCTGTCGCCCAGGCTGGAGTGCAGTGACCGGATCTTGGCTCACTGCAAGCTCCGCCTCCTGGGTTTACGCCATTCTCTTGCCTCAGCCTCCCAAGTAGCTGGGACTACAGGCGCCCGCCTCCGCGCCCAGCTAGTTTTTTTTTTTTTTTTTTTTTTTTTTTGTATTTTTTTTTTTTTTTTAGTAGAGACGGGGTTTCACCGTGTTAGCCAGGATGGTCTCGATCTCCTGACCTCGTGATCCGCCCGTCTCAGCCTCCCAAAGTGCTGGGATTACAGGCTTCATCTTGTTTTCTACCTCCCTTTTTCTTCTGGGACCAAAAGGGATTCGAGGAAGAAATTTGTACCGTTTTTTCCCTTTTTTTCCAGCATCGAGATGACTTTCTAAAATGGAGGACATTTCAGTATTTAGCTGAAGGTCCTTGTGTTCTGTATTAATGGGAGCCCAGGAGGGGGGTTTGCCCAGTTTTAAAGATGCTAGTGAGAGCTGTGCTTTTCTGACTCGTTAATTTGGAAAGGCAAGAGGAGGCTGCCTTTAAGAAATGTCTCTGCAATTAATTGCATGTAAAATCAAGTTTTTTAATGACACATTTATAGAAACTGCTTTACCTTATTTATGCTGATACACTTCTGCTGGCCTTAGCATGAGTGGAACTGGCCCTAGGCAAAATTGAGATGCTGGCAAAATCTGTTTCTGAGCCCCTTCTGATTTTGTTGCTCACCTTTCCCTTCTCTGAATGTAAACCTTCTTTTTAATTTCCCCTTAAACCTTGGTTTTGAGTTCAATTGCCTCTGGCATTCCACTTACGAACTGTGGGCTGTCCTTGGGTTTGGGGGTCAGCGAGCTCTGGTAGGACCCTGACTCTGCCATTTTCTTGCTGTGTACGTTTAGGGAAATGATTTAATTTTCCCATTTTGAATAATCAGGGAAACACGGTATGTGAAGCTTGGTGTCTGGCATCAGAAGAGTGGAACACACAAAGTGCTTGTTAAAAATGAAATTTTCTAAATCTTATTGTAGACAACTGACTCAGAATTTCAAGGGAAAGACTCAGGAATCTACACTTTCAAAAGTGCTCTAAGAAATTCTTAACTCTTACCTAAGTCTGAGAACTCCTGGCTTAAGAAATAAATCTTCCAAGGGGTAGCTGTCTTTATAAAAGGATCAGGAAAAATAGCATCACTGAAAGGAGGGGATGAGTCATGGTGTGGGGGGGGGGGGGTAGTTAGATATCATAGTTTTTAAATTTTTTTTTTTATTTTTATTTTTTTGTAGGGGAGAGATTTTTGGGCAAAACAGAATGTGATTTGATCAATTTGCTGTCCTGAATCCCATCTAGAGAGGAAAAGTTGGGCATTTGATTCAGTATATTGTTTAGGCCAAGTACACAGTACCTCCTTTCTAAAGTGGAGATGCTAAATACATGGATTTTATTACTTCAGTGTCATTTTTTCCAGCTTTTTAAAAGTTGTTTTCTGTATTCATACGTACACAAACAAGGCAGAGATCATTCCTCCCACCTTTGCTGATCCGTAGACTCTTTTGCTGGACTGTAAGCTCCACGAGGGTAGGGACCATGATTTTGTGCTCCTTTGGGATTTTAGGTTCTAGCACAGCACAAGCATGTGTGGTAGGTGTCTGGTCAATGAATACCTGAGGTGGGTAGACAAACTTTCTTAACCTCTAACACATACTAATCAATCTGCCCTTTTCCTCGTTCTGTTCACCTTTGTGTATATATTTAAGGCCTGAGCAGATTCAGATTCAGTGAGTAATAGAACTGTTTCAGGGGAGGTTGATGCTCTGGATGAAGCTAGGTTGCGTGTATTGAAAATCAGGGATGGCTGGATTTATGGAAGGCAAATTTTGAGGGAAATTAATTCAGTATTGGCTTGTGCCTGGGCCATCTTTCTAGTTCAGATCATCTAGGAGATTAAAGATCCACTAACCTAATACCAGTCTGATTTGCAGGGCATATTGACCATTTGGAAAAGTGAGCAATGGAGCAATTTACTCCCTGCCGGGCTTTGATGTTGACCCAGACACTTAGTGCCTAGTGAGAAGATTTTAAGGAGTAACAATAGTGAGGATTGTTTTGAACATGGTTAGTATTTCCCTGAGGCAGTAACAACTATCTAATTCTTCTCAGAATTCAATGTACATAGGGGAAGTGCAGATTCCTGGGGGCCCTATTCTAGATCAAACCCATATATTTCAAACCATAGGCCTGGAGGAAAGCAGAAGAGAAGCCCAAGAGTAATTGGACTTAGTCTGGAAGACGCTTTTCTTGGGGTCCAGATCATCCCAAGTCTTCCACTCTCTTCCTCTCAGGGGTACTCAAGGGAGCAATATCTGACATGTGTAATTTATTCACTGCTCTCTATATGGGAAGTTCTGGCATAGGAGTTAGGAGTATATTTGGTCTATATACATTTGACTCCAGGCTTCAGCCTTGTCACTGTTTTTTTTTTTTTAAGATGGAGTCTCACTCTGTTGCCCAGTCTGGAGTGCAGTGGTGCAATCTTGGCTCACTTGAACTTCCACCTCCCAGGTTTAAGCCATTCTCCTGCTTCAGCCCCCCAAGCAGCTGGGAATCCAGGTGCCCGCCACCATATCAGGGCTTTTTTTTTTGTTATTTTTTTTTTGTTTTTTGTTTTTTGTTTGTATTTTTAGTCGAGATGGGGTTTCACCATGTTGGCCAGGCTGGTCTCAAACTCCTGACCTCTGGTGATCCGCCCACCGTGGCCTTCCAAAATGCTGGGATTACAGGAGTGAGCCACTGTGTCCAGCCTGGTTCTATAACCAAGAACCACATAACTTTTTGAATCTCATTTGTTTCACCTTAAGCAAGCAAACTTCTCTCATGTGCTCTGGCTATCGCTGTGCCCATATTTTAAATGGGTTACAAGAAGAGTTTTGTAGATTTTTGTTATGGTTGACTTTGAATTCTTAATATTAGATGGGTTAGAAGCCCAATTTCTTCTTTTATTTTTAACAGTTTAGAGCAGTGATTCTCAAAATGTGGTTCCTGAGCTAGTAATGTCAGAATCCCTGGGGAACTTGTTAGAAATGTACATTCTGAGACCCCACCCAAGACCTACTGATAAAATGCTGGTGTGGAGCCCAGCAAGCTGTGTTGTAATAAAACCATCCAGACTATTCTAATGCTGCTCTCGTTTGAGAATGACTGAACTTTAGGGGAATGTTCCTCATTGAAATAAAATTTTAATGAACACCAATTTGGCTGAATGGATAATCCTTCATATAGCAGAATTTAAGGAGAACAGATAAAGGCCATTCAGGGGCTGTGTGTGGTAAGAGGAAAGTAAGACAGTATCTTGGATCAGCTACATCACAGTTACCTTAATTGTTTTGGCTAGGGCTGACCATATGCTTATATTAGATAAGTTATTTAAGCTCTGAGTTTTGTGGTTCTTGCTTGTAAATTTGGGGGAATAATAGGAGTCCTACTTCACTTGGCTGCTGTGGGGTTAAATGAGGATGCAATAAAGTGCCTCATGCAGTCTGGTGTGCCAGGTGTTGGGTGAATGGTCCCTTGTGTACCCTCACTGAGTGATGTGTGACTCCACTGGACTACAAGCCCAAGGAGGGGCAAGGCCTGCATCTCTTTTGCTCATTGTTACAGCCGTGAGAGCGAAGACAGTTCCTGACCCAGACATTGTTCAATATATTATTGGTTGTATGAACAAATGAATGAATGAATAAAAAAAGTAAATGGATGAATGACTACGCCAGTTTTCTTTGGATATATTGGCTGATACAGTATATGTATGATGAAAAGTTTACTTTTTGAGGCAGTTTTAACCCATATTAAAAAATTCAAGGGACATACCAGTACTTCATAATATTAAGTATAAGGGAATATACTTGCACTAAAAGATAATGGTGAAATTAAAGTAGTATGGGTATTACTGACTCTGTGTAAGTGATCACATGAAAATTTTCAAAATTTCAAGTTATGAAATACTGCAGAGATCTATTGCTGAAAATATTTAGATAGACTGAAATTTAGGGTAGATCAGCTTTGCAAACACATTTTTTCTCCTTTGGTTTCCTTATGAATCATTTGTTTTTGACCTTCAACAAATAAAGGTTGTCAAGAAAAAAAGTTTCCAATGAATTTCTGCCTTTACTTTAATTCATTCCCTTCCTCCTTTACTTCTTTGTCTTCATTTTCCTAACCATTTTTTTTTTCTTGTTTGGGTTCCAAGTATATGCCAGTGATGTTAAACACCCTATAGGCTTTACTTTTTTCTAAATTAATTTTTTTACCAACCATATTATAACCACTCTGTTTTACAGATGGAAAGACTGTGACTCTGAAATATAAGTAATGTAAGCAAAACAGGACTGGGACTTAGGTCTGATTTCCCATCCACTCCATGAGAGCATCTTATCTCATGCTCTTTTCACTATAGCACCTGGAACAGAGAAACATCTTCATTGCTTTTTGGCTAGATGTGGTTACCTATTACTTCCATACTTAGGAAGGGGAGATGGGCTTTCCAACTCTTAGAAGACTTGCAGGTGAAAAGGAATGGAGTGAAAATAGCCAGATCATGAACCATAGGAAGAGAGAGGATGGCCTTTCTTTTTGTCTAAGAAGTGGATGTTCAAACATCAGAATGGAGAAAACTTAAAAGGGAAAGGCTTTGGCGACCTTGGATTTGGGTCAAGGAATGGTCTCCATCCTCTTGACTGTTTACTCACCACCCTTGGTTGTACCTATTCCAAGTTCTATGATTTGAACTTACTTTTTTGCGGACCTTTGACACTGGTTGTCTGTGCTCTCGCCTGCTTCCCATTCATTCCTGGAAACTTGAAGCTTGTTTCAATGTATGCCTGACCAGTCCAGGCAGAATGATCTCTCCTCTGCATTTGTGACTCTGTTTGACATTCTTTTGGCACTCAATTACATATTGCCTTTTGGTACCAATAAATTAGCTGAATAAGAACCATTTAATATTGAGTAAGTAGTGTATTGTTTTCCAAACACAATTGTATTGTAAAGGTTCCATAAAAACAGACAACACTTAAAATAATCATATTAATGAAATAATAACTAATTTTCATTAAAAAACCAGTGTATCATTTCATCTATTCCTCATATGAATTTGTGTTGATATAGTGGGAAAATGTAGTCCAAAAGGAAAAATAAAAATCAATATAAACAGCATCCAAAGATAACTAGTCTTAAATTTTAAATAGATTGAGGACAGAGACCGTTTTTTACAAACCTGAAATGTTTAACAAGGTTCTAGTCACATAAGGAATACTCAAGGTACATTAAAAAATTTTATTTCAATAGTTTTGGGGTACAGTGGTTTTTTTTTGTTACATGGATGAATTACTACATGGATGTAGTAATTCTGAGATTTTAGGGCACCCATCACCCAAGTAGTGTATATTGTACCTAATGTGTAGTTTTTTTTTAAAAAATCTCTACCCTCCTCCTTCCTTCAGCCTTCTGAGTCTCTAAAGTCCATTTTACCACTCTATGCCTTTGCATACTCATAGCTTAGTTCTAACTTAGAGGTGAGAATACATGGTTTTTGGTTTTCCATTCTTGAGTTACTTCACTTAGTATAATGGCCTCCAGCTCCATCTAAGTTGCTGAAAAGACATTATTTTGTTCTCAAGATACATATATTGAATAATCCAGCATGTTCCACAAAACATAGTTGATTAAACATAATTGATTAAACTTACGAGGGAGCTGAATCATATTTTCTTGACTTGATTGTTGACTTTCGCTCCTTCTTTTCTTTTCACACAGCCGACTGTCCAATATGACTTCTACCCAATGATGTCAGAGACCGTTGTTATGTAGAAATTCTAGTCATAGGAAAAATCACACTTTCCTTAGCCAACACTTTACTTTTTGTTTTAGGAAACCAGAAAGGCTATGTTCTAATGTTTTCTTAAGTAAAACTTCCAGGCCCTAACAAGTTGCATTTTTAGAAAAATCTTACTCAACTTAACTCCCCGTGGTTCTGTAATGTCATCTATAGAAAAATTCTTGAAACAGCTGTGCCTCTTTGTGTCTGAAAGATTGCTCTTTCCTTGGTCCATGAAGGTTTATAATTATGTTGATTTAAAAAAAAAAACCCTCCAGCTTGGACCACATTTCCCTCTCCTGTTGAATTCTTAATATTTTATGAAGAAGAGATGCATGCTTTTTCCTGGATCCTTCTTTCTTTTTATTCTCACCCTTTCTTCAAAGTGGGATGTTTTGCCAATAGCTGTCCTGGTAGTACTATAAAAAGTAATGGTGGAGAGCCTAAGATTTTGGACTTTCAAGTCCTACTTCACTCTTTAGCACTGTGATCCTGGGTGAGTTACTTAACTGCCTCAGTTTTCACGTATGGACAATTGCAACAATAATATTAACTACCTCACATGAATATTCTGATGGTTATAAAAGACATTATATGATAAGAGGCTTAGCATACTGCCTGATTGGTGCCTCAACATAAGAAGAGCTGTCTTTTCCCCAAAATGTCATCATCCAGAATATGGGGTGTCTTTTACTAAAAAGTTATTATGGAATCTCTCATAAGAGATGTGCTGTAAAATAGCACATAAAAGCACATAAACCCTAATGACCTCAGTGAATGCAAGTTTTCCATACCTAAAGTGATCATCTGCCATGATAGGTTCAGAAAAGAAGCCCCCCAAATTAAGAAATAATTAGTAAATATTCCTGGAGATTTCACCTTATGACATCAAGTATTGTATGTCACTGTGAACGCAATCTATAAAGAGTCTTTAAAGAGGAAAATTCTGTGTGTTTGGGTTGTGGAGGTTAGGTATCTACTTTTACAGGATGAAGAGAAGAGTACATGCCCCAATGTAATGCTAATGAATACTTGGGGCAGGAGGTAATATTGCTACCAGTTGCATCACGCACAACTTCAAATAACTTAGATGGAAAAGAATATAATGAGTGCTAGAAGACTGTTCGACATCTCAAAATATGCATCCAGAGATGATAATGACATGATGATGAAGATGCATGTGAAGAACTCCAAGTAAGTTATTCCAAGTATCGTGAGGGTAGTAAAGAATAATATATCTGAACTATGTCTGAATTCATGTACTTCATACCATATGTGATTTTAAATACACTCGCATATAGAAATGTACAAAAAATAAACCTTAGAGGCAAATATTTAACTTTTTGTCTCTAAGTCGAAGTTAATATACTGAAGTTGGCTAAAAAACATTTTGGGAATCTTCTTGTTGAGAAAATGGAGGACTCATATTCTGGGCCACTGTCTAAACTAGCATATATGGTAAAGAGTATTAAAAGATTAGCCCCAATCATAGCAGTAACATTTCAAAAAAGATCAAGTCCCTTTAAAAAGTAATCAGTCTGATATTTTGAACTGGAATATGCATATCTTTTGTCATGGGGATTCCTTTTTTTTAAAATTCAACAGTATCTCATTCTATTGATCTTTGAAGCTATTAAATTTTGCTTCCTCAATTACCATTTTTCTCTTATCTCAGCCCACCGACTTTGCACACACTCCCTAAACACACACACGTATTTTTTCATGCTATAAAAATAAATCACTCTATAACTTCTATGTTGGTTTATTTCATGACAGAGTATTATTCATAAATTCCTGTTTAGTGTATTCTATGGACCAGTCACTGTTTTAAGAACCTTATGATCATCCTGTTTAATCCTCACAACCACTTTCTCAGACACTACTGTTATCCCATTTGAAACAAGAATAATTGAGGCACAAAGAAGTAAAGCAATTTTCTCTAGGTCACATAGCCAATAAGCAGGAGAGCCAGTATTTGAATTTAGAGTCTGACTTCAAAATCTCAGGCCTAACCACAATGCTATACCCCTCCACTGGCTAGGTAGTCTTGTTTATGTTTATTTAGTAATAAAACAACTTTTAAATGACAAAAATAGCACATGCTAAATGTTAAAAAGCAATAGTAAAATTCCTAAATTTTTAAAACCTCAAACAATGGTAAAATACAAGTTGAGAATGAAGGTTCCTCCTCCACCTACCAATTTCCATAGAGATGACTATTATTAAAAGTTTGTGTTTAGCCAGGGGTGATGGTATGCACCTACAGTCCCAGCTACTCAGGAGGCTCAGGAAGATCACTTGAGCTCAGGAGTTTGAAACCAGTCTGGGCAACATAGAGAGATTTTGTCTTAATTTTTAAAAAAGTTTGTTGAATATTATTTCTAATTATGTAGACATAGATATAAAACATATATTAATGACATCACAGTAAATCTATTCTTCTGTGAGTCATGACTGATTCATTTATATGTCATGCATGTCTTTCCATGAAAAGATGTGTGATTCTGCCTTAATTTTATTGGTTCCATAGTATGGATGTAGCATCATTTCTGTGGTCATTCCACTATTCATGGCCATTTAGATTATATTCATGGGAATATAGGAAACTATATGGAAATGAATATCCTAGACTTTATCCTCTCTGTGAATGTCAATTCCATTTGTCTCCAGTTCAGGCTTAATCTTGATATTGCTCTTGATGCCTCTTTTTCTCTAAAACCCACATAAAATCCATCAGCATATCCCACTGATTCTATTTTTAAATATACGCAGAGACATTGGTCATTTTGGTCATTTCTAATCACCTCTTTTCACCATTATCCAATCCATTACTTCTTATCTGAACTATTGTCATTACCTTGTAACTTGTTTTTCTACTTGCCAATAGCAGCCAAGAGTGATCTTTTAAAAACTCAATCAGATAAAAATTGCTCTACTCAAAGACTCTCCATCTAAGTCACTAACAGTCAAAGTACATGCCATGGTCTTTAAGACCCTCCCTGAGCCAGCATCCTACTACTTTTCCAACCTTGACTTCTACTGCATTTCCGTGTATTGACATTACACCAGTCACATTAAAATATCTGCTATTTCTTAAATATAATAAGCACAATTTCTCCTTAAGATATTTGAATTTGTTCCCACTGCCTACAATCCTTTGACCCGTTCTTCCCCCATATTTGCTTGACTGACTTCTTCATTTCTCTTTTAGGTCTCTGTTCAAATGCTATCACATCTTATTTGTTGAATGAGTGTTTAGTGAATGAATATATCTTTACCCAACTGAATAAATATTTCTGGAGAATAAATTTCTAGAAGTGAAACTGCTTACTTATTTCAAATCCTTCATTATTCCAGTCCTCCATCTTATATCCTTGCCTATTTTATTTTGGTATTCTCATATTCCTCTTCAAAATGCTTCTGTGTTCCTGTCTGCTGTTTCTACTGTGGAAGGCTGGCTGGCTTTCTCTCTCTCCTGGGAGCTCTGGAAGAAAAGGAGACACTAGGCAGCTGGTCTGATTCTTGTGGGCCACTTTGCAAGGCTGTGATTTCAAGAGTGACCTTGGGGTGTGACTGAGTTGTCATTAAACAATTTAATAGATCAAAGAATCCCCTCTTCATTCTTCAGCCACACTTATTTCTTTCCAAATATCTGGCACTGTGTTGTAAATACTCAGCATTGTAAAGAAAAGATTTAAAAAAAAATCTGTCTTATCATATTGGTTTAAAATACAGAGGATGTATATTGAAATTAGAACAAGTCAGAGAAATCCTGGAGTTTTAGTCATGAAATAAAACTTTTGTCCATATGTATCTTTACAATATTATGGCATTTTTGTTCACCCTTACTACATTCCATTTGAGAAAATCATATGATTACTGTTGATGACAAAGCGATTTATGATTTCCGGGATAACTAGGATAAGAATGAGTAATTAGAATAAAAAAATTATGGACCTTTGGAACTAGGAGAGCTTATCTGTTTATTCCCCTAATTTTCTACAAAAAAGGAAACAGACTACTGCAGAGGTTGGTTGACTCATTCAAGCTCACACAGCTAGTTAATGGTACAGGTGGGTCCTCTGACTCCAAAAATAGTGCTCAGTAGCATCCATGGAACAGTGTCTGTAAACCAAACCTTGTGCTAAGTGAAGTTCTACCTGCTAGATAATTCCTGTTCCTTCCAATTGTCCTGACACCCTGCAGTTTAGTTAGATTATGTGATTTGGCCTCATATTTCTTCCGGAGCTAGCTGGATAAGGATCACCCTATTAGGGTGCTTAATTTTGTGCTAATGATCTTCTTTCTGTCTGAAGTCTTCAGGTTACAGTTTTTTCAAAGAAACTCTGTGCTGCTTGTCCTTTTCCGCTTGCTGCATGATGTGCACATCGGTGCCTCCTGCAGCCTTCCACTTGTTAATTGCCTCTCCTTCCTAATGAAGCCTGTATCAGCTCCAGTGCTAATTGAACTTCGTCCTTCATTCAGACTGTGTTATTAAACAAATAGTCACAGTGTTTGGTCTCACTTTAATAGGAGCATTGATGTTTGCTTAACATCAAAAACTTATTAGTAATCCATTGAAAAGGCAATTAATGGAGGACATGTGGGTAAGGAAATTGAACTAGTCTGCACCACAGGACAAAGAATGGCAAAGACACTCTGGTTTTCTAAGGTTTAACTGTCTGTATCCTGGTAGTTGCAAAATGATTGTTAGATTCTTGACTCTTAACCCAAATCAATGTTTTTATCATTTATGCAAAGTAGCATTTACATGTCTAATATCAAAGCGAAGGACAAGCTGGCTTACCTGTCTCTGAAGTTTTCAATCATTCTCCCTCTCTCTTTATAACATTTTCCCCAAGTTTTTTAGCAGGACTTATCTTGGTGGTTACAGAACACATGAACAGGTGAAAAGAAGGTAATGTGTCACTTGCAGTCTTCCCACCTATGGCTAACCACTGATAAGCTTTGGTGTGTATTCTTTGTTCCTTGGTGCTGCATTCTAACGCACACAGAGAGGCAGAAAATTGGATTACATATCATATTGACCTGTTGTTTATTTTTTAATTGGTCATATGTTGTAAGTATCCATCCTGGACAATAAATAGAGACCTGTGTCATCATAGTCAATGGCTTTGATATAATCTCTTGGTTGGATAGGCTGTAATTTATTTCATCATGTTGTTAGAGGTTTAGAAACAAGTGTCTCTTACTCAATTGTTTACATAGCCTTAAGTTGACTTTATTCTTTGAATGAGTAATAGTAATACTAGAAAATAGTAATACTAGAAAAAGAAAATTGATAGACTACTCTGCTATAAAATAACTGTCCTCTGTTTTGTGAGAATATGCAATGTTTGGTATTATCAGGGTACAAATTTATAGGCTATGTAACAACTTTTCTGAGTATCCAATTTTCTTTACTTGCAATTTCACCAAAAAATTATTAAGAAATAACAGGAGGTTGTTCACGAACTATTTTTAAGATAATGGCTTAAGGTGTGATTTTTTCTCTACCTGTATACTCATGAGGATAAATTTACTTGGGTTCAAAGGAGAAACAAACTAAAAGCATGAATCTAATGGCATCTGGCAGTGGAGTAACGCAGAGCAGATCAAATTCTCTTTACAATCCACATTAAATAGATATGAAAGGAGAAGAAGTAATAACGGGGTCACTCCATTTGTTCCATGGACCTGGGATATAATGTGAAACTTCCATCTGTGTTAATGAGTCATGCATGGCTGGGTCCCCAGGCAATATTTAGTAAACGAATGGTGTTATTGCCTGGCAAGGATCCTTTTAGAAAGTGCTGTTGTTGCGCGAACCTAAATATATATATATATATATATATACACACACACACATATATATGTATGTATTCTGGTTTAGCTAGGATTATGATGCATAAAATGTTGGTAATAGGTTTAAAAGATTAGCATAGACCAGCTTTCCATGAGATTGTTCTTCATATAAAAAAGTTAAATGCTATTTCTAATGTCATCATAAAAGTCAGGCTGGAGGATTATCGATTTTTTTGGAGGCTTTTACTAGATAGCTTGATAATTGACTCTCTCAAGTTTTAACACTTGGCCCTGGGTTTGCTGTTTACCTTGCTCAAGCAATTTGGTGTAATTAATTTTTATAGCTGTATTTGCTTTTAGGGTTTATATTTTGGTGGAAAGCTATCTCTAGTTAAAAGCTCATAGAATTACTTTTTTCTTTGAATTAAAACACAATTGTTTAAAATAAGAGTCTCATCTATAAAATTAAATAGAGAGTAAAATGCAAAAATCTTTCAACATCTTTACAACTACATCAGATAGACATGTCTGTGGATAAGGATTGAAAAGAAACAAAACTGAATGCAGTTAATGTGTTAGGTAGTAGAATTGATCCATGTTTTTAGTAAAGAATAAGTAAACACAAGGGAAAAAGAGCATGAGGTGAGTTGTTGTTTGGCTGGTAACGTCAGTTTTGACAGTTTTATTCGGTTGGGGCCGCAACTATAGCTTGGCTGCGGGCAGGACACCGGCCCTCACAGGTTGCTGAGTTCCAACAGAGTCTGGTCCAAGATCTGATGAATCTCCACGTTCTCCTCCTTGGCACTGGCCAATGTCTCTTCTAGGTCATCGGTGGTTTTCTCCAACTTTGCCACAGACCTTTCGACAAACTCTGCTCTGGTCTCAGCCTCCTTCAGCTTCTCCTTCAGCAGTTTCATCTTCTCTTCATATTTATCTTCTTTGGTGGAATACTCCTCCTCTGAGGCCATCAGGGACTTGAGGGTCTGGTCCATGGTTTGAAGTTTCTCCTCCAACTGTCTGGCTCGGCTCTGGGTCACCTCAGCTCTCTTCCGAGCGCTCCAGGTCTCCCTCCAGGATCAGCGGTTTCCTGGCCACCTCCTTGTATTTGCCATCTGAATCCTCAGCGATGAGCCTGGCCTCCTTCAGCTGCACCTCCTCCGACTCCATCTTCTCCTTGCCTTTCATGGCCGGGTTTTTATGACCTTCATTCCTCTCTCACTCTCATCGGCTGCCTTCTCCTCGGTCTCCTCTAGCTTTTGCAGGGCTGTAGACAGCGCTCCTGGGCCCGGTCCGGCTCCTCCTCTTCCTGTTGAATGTGGCGGTTAAGGGAGGCCATATCCGCCTCAGCGTCGGTGGCCTTCTCGGCCCGCTCCAGTTTCTCCTGGGCCTCCTTCATGGATTGAGAATACTTTTCGCCTCTGTCCTCTTCAGCTTTTTCCGCTGCCCCTCCAGCTGCTTGCAGTGGTCCTCAGCTTGCTGCTTGTTGGCTTCGGCCTGCTCCGGGTGGTCGATGGCGTTCTTCTTGTCCAGCTTTAGCATCTGCATCTTCCTGATGGCGTCCCTGGCCGGCGGGCAGGCGGTGAGGACTGGGTGCATCGGGCTGGCTGCGCGGACTCGGCGCACGGTTGGCAGGCGAGGAGGGCCGATCTGGAACGAGATTTATTTTATTTTTTTAGTTTTTATTAATTTATTTTTTTGAGACGGAGTCTCGCTCTGTCACCCAGGCTGGAGTGCAGTGGCGCGATCTCGGCTCACTGCAACCTCCGCCTCCCGGGTTCAAGCGATTCTCCTGCCTCAGACTCCGGAGTATCTGGGACTACAGGTGCCCGCCACCACGCCTGGCTAATTTTTGGATTTTTAGTAGAGACGGGATTTCACCGTGTTGGCCAGAATGGTCTGGATCTCCTGACTTTGTGATTCGCCTGCCTCTGCCTTAGAAAATGCTGAGGTTACAGGCATGAGTGAGCCACTGCGCCTGGCCTGGGACCGAGATTGTTTTAATGCTTGTAAAAAAACTTTGAGTTGATGCTCATCTGTAGAAAGATTTGGCTTTAAAAATAGTCATTGATCATGCTGACCATTAACGTAATCGGTCAGAAATCACACATACTCCATAGACTTCTAAGAAGAAAGGAAAAACGAACAAAACAAAACAATGGGTGAAGGTTATAAAAAGGTAAGTTCTCCAGCCTTGGAGAAGCATTCTTCCTCTTTTTCCTCCTCCTTTTTTTTTTTATAATCCACAGACTTGTTGGTAGTTGGCCTTTTGGGTATGTGTTTTTCACCACATGATACGGGAACTCTCAATATCTCTCAGGCTGACACCTTATTCTTTCTAATCTGATCAGACACAACATTTTAAAAAGAAAATAGTTTTGATTAGATGAGTGTTTTGCGTTGTTAAAATTTTTTCTTAAATATTTTAAAATTGATTTTTAATGTGATACAAGGTGATTGCACAAAGTTAGAAATATAAAGTAAAAAGAAGAAAACAAGGAAAATTGCTAATTCCTCCATTCAGATTCATCATCGTGTTAAATGGTTTTATTTCATTCATTCCAGTCTTTTTTATTTTTCCTTTAATATGGGTACATGTTTGTATATATTTTTGCTAGTATAATAGAATAATGTGATAAACTTTTTTGTATACACATTTTGTGTACAGTTCTGACTATTTCCTTAGGATCAGTTTAAACCCTAAGTTTTAATACTCTGAAGGCTTAGAGTTACTGTGGGGCTTTGGGCTAGAGAGAGGGATTGGTGGTACTGAAGCTGTTGATTACAGGAGAAAAAGAACCCTGCTCCTGAAGTATTCCCTTCACCCCCACTTATAGTAATCCCTCTTGGTGTTGTAGAGATAGCATGGAATTGTCTCTGGCTAGATTATAATTCTCAGGACTCCGGGTTGATTTTTACAGTGTATAAGAAGAAAAAGTTAGAAAAGGGTTTTATGCATGTAAGTCACTCCTAAAAAGTTGTGTAGAAAAATGAAAGCTTATTTGAGATTATTATGTGCTATAAATATTCTGATCTATAAGTTCGATTTTTTTCCTTTGGGGAAAATATAAATCAGAGTATCTTGAGTATTCTTTCTTTAAAAGACAACATGGGTTCAATAACGGAGATTCACAAATGGAGGAATAAGAGAAATATGAAGTTTTGCTTTTGCAAACATACTGAAGTGGAAAATAGAAAAGCTGAAATCAACAATAACAACCACAAAAACGCCACATCCATTTGGACTAAAATACATGTATATATAACACAACTTTCCAAGCATAAAACGAAAACTCTCACCAAGGGAATGAAAAAAATACCTTTTGAAAAACTGCTGAAATAGGCCTGTTGTTGAAATAGTTTTATTTCCCCTTTAGAAGATCTATTTACTACAATTCTGGGAGTGAGAGGGATGATTTTGAATAAAGAATAGAGCCATTTAAGATGTTGTGCAGAGTACCAGAATTTATGAAGACTGGTTTGAATTAAAACTAAATGTCACCAGCAAATAGGAGCCAACAGAAATGTACATTTCATTTATTGTGCTGGGAGCTGGGGAGGGCAGCAGGGATGAGCTTATACTTAACAGGACTCTCTTTTATATGGCACTAATTTTTAGGTGGAGAACTTAGACCTTACAAAAACATGTGTTTCTCTCAAATCTTCTTAGCTGTTCAGATTAATTCATTAATTGGCAGGAGCTGAAATCATACCTCCTACTTGGGTATGTATAGTACAAGAGAAAAAAACTTCAAGTATTAAATGCATTTATTCATTCAGCATATTTGCATAGGAAGAAACAGGCGAGTTATCTGTCAACAATTAAAACGGAATGATTGGGAGATGCTGGGGGAACACTTCAGGTTGGGTGGTCAGGGAAGGCCACTGTGTCGCACTGGAGGGCTCTCCAAGATGATTCCAGAAGTTCACCTCTTTCTCTTTTCAATTTAGCGTATCTGTCTTTCCTCCTTCTGTGGCCTTTGCCTTCTTGCAGAGGACTTGCTATTATTATTTACTTTGATGGAGGAACTGTAAAACTGAAATAAAGATGCAGTTAAAAAAAAGAGAGCCTGAAATGCATTTTGTATAAATCGGAGGCTCAGGTGCACCATCCTTTTTTCAACTCCAAGAAAATCATAAATTATTTTATTAGAGGGAATTACCACAGCTCTAGATCTTAATGATTGCTGAACAGGAGGTTTTTTTTCTTTCCTAAACCTCAAGTAGCTGCCAGTTTTAATTTTCTTTTGGAATTTACACATTAAAAACATTGTTTTAGCTGTTCAACAAAACTGTCTCTTATATCCAAGGGATGGTGCCAGAGTATGAAATATGCAGCTTGGTTTGATTTCGTCCCCTCTAGCCTGATCCACGAGTAAAAGCCAGCCTTGCATTTTATGACTGGAGGGGCAGTATTCAATATTAATAACTATGGAAAAAACCCAAATTCCAATTTTACTCTTTAATATCTTCATATTACTTCTTAATAACTTCAATATGAAGTTTTATATTCAGGTGTCTGAGAGTGGGTCGACCACATTTCTGGTATCTTTTTTTTTTTTTTTTTTTTGAGATGGGATCTTGCTCTGTCGCCCAGGCTGGAGTGTAGTGGTACCATCTCGGCTCACTGCAAGTTCCACCTCCTGAGTCCATGCCATTCTCCTGCCTCAGCCTCCTGAGTAGCTGGGACTGCAGCCCCCCACCACCACGCCCGGCTAATTTTTTGTATTTTTAGTAGAGACGGGGTTTCACCGTGTTAGCCAGGATGGTCTCGATCTCCTGACCTTGTGATCTGCCCGCCTCGGCCTCCCAAAGTGCTGAGATTACAGGCGTGAGCCACCACCCCTGGCCTCCAGTATCTTTACTTGATGGTGCTGTGAGGTTCTTTAATGCAATAATTCTGGCACTTGGGATTTCAAGGACCAATACAATGGCAAAAAAAAAAAAAAAAAAAAAAAAAAAATTAACAAATATTTATTCAGTGTTTATTATATGTCACACACTGGTCTAGGGTATGGAGAAATAGCGGTGAACAACAACAACAAAAAGAAACTGGCAAAAATGATTGCCCGCTTGTAGCGTATATTCAAATAAGGGAGGGATAAAGTAAATGTATAAACAACTAATGCCTCATGGTGATAAGTACTCAGAAAAAAGATTGCAGAGAAGGGCTAAGGGGACAATCAGGGTGGAAGTGAGGCCTGCAATTTTACAGAGGAAAAAGATAAGCTTGGGAAGTTCTTCCTGAGTTGGCCACTTGTAAGGATAGATGGGAAGGGGGCCAGGCAGCAAGCCAATGTGAATGTCTAGGGAAGTTAGGAACAGCAAGTGCAAAGGCCCTGAGGCAAATGCATGCCTGATTCCGTCTAGGGCCAGTAGGGAGGCCAGTGTGGGCAGAGGGTGGGAAGAGGAAGGAGGAATTGTAGGTGATGGGCTCAGAGATGAAGGGTGAGATCATGTAGGTTCTTATCAGCCCTTAGAAAGACTCTTTGGGTTTTGGTCAGAGTGAAGTGGAAAACCATTTCAGGATTGTGAGCCTTAGAATGTCATGATTTGATTTTCTACAAATACACTCAAAGAGAGGAAAGGAAGAAGTAGAGAGACCAATTGGAGACTATTTCAATAATCCAGGCAAGAGGAGATGGTGGGTTGGATCAGAGTAGTAGCAGTAAAGGTGGTGATAAGTCTGATTTTGGATACATTTTGAAAATAAAGCCAACATGTTTTACTGCCAGTTTGGATGAAGGATGTAAGATATACAGAAGGGTTAACAGTGAGTCCAAGGTTGTAGGCTGGAGCAAATGGAAGGATAGAGTTGCTATTTACAGAGAACAAGAGGATTGGGGGGTCTTTTAGGGGAAAGATCAGGAGCTTGATTTTGGACATATTGAATTTGAGGTGCTCATTATTACCAAAGTGGAGATGGTAAGCAGGATGCTGGGAATGAGTGGTTGAGATTGGAGGTACACATTTGGGAGCAGTCAGCACTAGTGTACATGCTCTGCACTGATGCACACACTGGCTTCTATGTTGTTCTGTCTGTGACTTGCATAAAAACAGTCTTTGTGGCACACTCAAATTGTAACCCAGTTCCAAGCCAGGTATCTCAAATTGTGTCTCTGGTTTAATTCTGGATTGGGGGTGATTTTATTTATATTTTTGTCAATATTCATTTTCCCCTTTGTTCAGTCACAACCATGCAGCTACTTATTATTCCTATTTCTTGAGGGGCATGGGTAAAGGGTCTGCTATTGATTTATAAGCCACAGCAAATTCAGCCCCTTTTGATACTCCTCTGAAAGGAGGCTCTCTTTGAGAAAGTTTTTGTTACCTTTCCAATTCATCCATCTTAGAGTTGATTATAATTTGAAGCTTCATGATGGAATAATCTATAACATTTATATAGTGCCATTATCTCTTTCCAAGTACTTTATGAACATTTGTTAATTGCTTGCCGCATTACCCCACGAGGCAGGTAAAGTCCCATTTGCATTCATTGTAAGAGTTTCCCAACAGTGGGGGTTTGAGCCGTGAAGC
Organism: Chlorocebus sabaeus; assembly: GCF_047675955.1. Lineage (NCBI taxonomy): Eukaryota > Metazoa > Chordata > Mammalia > Primates > Cercopithecidae > Chlorocebus > Chlorocebus sabaeus. Next base: position 18,717,478 of record NC_132926.1, on the reverse strand, counting down.
GAATGCCCATCAAACACCTGGCCAGTTAGGGATAGAGGGATCAATAAGCAAGTAATGATGATGGCTTCCTCTTCATTAATTAATATTATTTTAGTACCTCCAGCATTCCCTCATAAAAGTCAGAACCCCAAGTGAAAATGGTGTTTTCTTTCCCTAGAGACTAACTGATGCGATCAACTTGAACAGATGGGAGATATTAAGCACCAAGAGGGTGAATGAGGAGGTGGGCCCAAAGTGCCTTCAAACTTCTCATTATGAAAACAGAGAATTGTTACCCCAGAGGACTTTAAAGCAGTACTTAGTAATCTGGTAGAGTGAGAGTAGAAGCATTTGGCTGACTAGCGAATTACAAAGGCAACTTCATTTTTGCTTACAGTGTTAGAGATCTCAGGCAAAAAATGTTTTATTTATTAAAATTCACTCATTGACTGGTTTGTTGATACCTCCTATATGATAGGCACTTTATAGGCTCAAAGGCAGATAGCAATATATAAAAAAGACTAATATCTCTTCCCTCATGGAAATTTCTAGAGGGGGAATAATGATAATTAACATTTAAGTACTTAGCATATGCCAGACACTTTCTATCACTACATTTAACAAATTACTTGATTACAACAAGAGTCCTATCATTGCCAGTATTTTACAGAGAAGAAAACTGAGATATAGAGAGAATAAATTACTTGCTCAAATGCATAGTTAATACATTATGGGGCTTTAGACTAAAGATAACCACTATGCTTTAGTTTAGTTTTATTTTCTGCATGAAGTATTGTAGTTGAAGGAGATGATTGGCTTGAAGAATTCACCTTAGCTACTTAAAATGATAAATTTCAACATATTGATCATAAATTCTTAGGAGCCAAAATGCATGCATGGAGAATTATGTCACAGGTCAAAGGAAAAAATTGGTCTTACATTGTTTTTCTCCAAGTTTTTGCCTAGAGCAAGTAGAACTTGGGTATTCCATTCTCACGTCTTCTCTTTCCTGTTCATCTATATTTAATGAAGACTGCTGGCTCTTTCAGATAAGTCTTATATCTAGGATAGTTGGAAATGATAACTCAAGGCTGGCCATGAGCAAAATGGTAAAGTATGTTGAGTTAGGAATCTTAGATGCTCCCAGTTTCTCACCATTTTCCCACCCTCTTTTTACTCACTGACTTATACAACACCTTTTCAGTTCCTTTGTACAAATGAAAAAAAAATAGCTTAAATTTAACTCTCTCCCCAGTCAATAACTTTACTTTTACAGATTTTATACATTGACTTTTCATGAAGAAATTTCATGCAAGCATTAGAGCCTGGGCAAGTCTTGGGAGGACTTCTCAAAATGCCTTTTTAGTATAGGCGAAGAATGACACAGGGAAAAAGAGTAGGAACTTTCAGGTTGGATAGAATTGAGTTTTACTTCTGACCCAATCCTTTACAAATTGTGGGGCACTGGAAAGAATATTAAAACCACTGGAGTCTCATTTTCCTAATCTAACTAGGATTCAATAATTTCTAATGTATGTGAATTGAGCTTCTCTGTGCCTAGTTACTTGATAGGCGCTTAATAAATAGTTGTTGTTTGTTAATGTTCATTCAACAGATGTTTGAATTCTTGTTATGTATGGGCTAGGTTCTAGGGAGAGAAATTATGGTGCAATGCAAATACCATGAGTGCTAATGAAAAAGGCAATAAAAATGGTCTTCATTCTGAGCCTCAAACAATAGAGGAATAGGGTGTCCCCTCTTCCATCTCTTCTCCATTTTTTTTCCTTTGCATTGATGAGAACAGTAATCACCAAAACACTTTTCTTAGTGTCTTTTGTCATCTCCTATTTTAGTAAGAATTGACTCTACTGATCATCTTGCCCTTGGTCTGTTCTAAGCTTCAAGAAATTGGCCATGAATATTGTTCTTTCTGTTCCTGTGGGTTCCTCATCACTGCTTTCCCCTGCTCTGTTCGTCTGAAGATACGGAGCCTGGGCATTCTGAGTGCAGTTCCTACATTATTAATGTCTGTGCTGCACTGCCTCCCTGAAATAGTGATAATCTGAATTAGGCTGTCTTGGGAATAAAGTAGAGGAGTGGATTCTAAATCTAAGTATAAATGGGAAGCAAAGGAGAGGAAGCTGTTTCACAGCAGCACCGTTAATCAGAACCATGAACACCTCTAATGTGTGAGTGAAAGGGTGATAGGCCGTGAAAGAGACTAGAATTTGGAGGGAAGATCTGGGCTGAGGAGAGAGATGAGGTATGTATCAGGGAGCCTTCTACATAATGATGATATTTAATGTAATGAGACTGGATTAACATACCAGGAACACCAAGGGGGTAGGTAGAGAAATACAAAGAGTAGAGAGGAGGGTCAAGGTACTGCTGCGGGGAAACTCACATTTAGTGAAGGAGCAGCAAGAGGACCTGAGTTAGATCAGACACCTAGGAAAATAATGGTCCTATGGGAAAAGGGAGTTCTGGAAGATAAACTGACAAGATTGTGAATGGTTACATAGGGAATTAGAAGAATGAGAACTGAAAAATAGCTGTAGAATTTTTTGGTGAAGTGGCCATTAGGAATCATCAAAGAAAGACATGGGCATGGTAGTTTGAACAGATTACTGTGGAATAAGAGTGAGTGAGTAATCTAAGGGAAGGAGCTAAGTATGAGCTACTCTTTCAAGATCTTGAATGTCGGAGAGAGGGAGGGAGGCAGAGAGACAGAAAGTCAAAGAAGACTTGAGAGTGATGGGACCTCAGGGTAGGTAGATTAGGAGACAAGTTTAGGCGTAGGAAAAGTTTCCAGTAGAGAGACAGAGAGTAAATACAATCTTAAGTCTCTTCTTAGAGAAGAAGAGTGGGGGTTGGGCATGGTGGCTCACACCTGTAATCCCAGTACTTTGGGAGGCCGCGGCAGGTGGATCACCTGAGGTCAGGAGTCCGAGACCAGCCTGACCAACATGGTGAAACGCCATCTCTACTAAAAATACAAAAATTAGTCAGGCGTGGTGGCATGCACCTGTAGTCCCAGCTACCTGGGAGACTGAGACAGGAGAATTGCTTGAACCCAGGAGGCGGAGGTTGCAGTAAGCTGAGGTCATGCCACTGCACTCCACATTGGGCGAAAGAGTGAGACTCTCTCAAAAAAAAAATAAAAAAAAGAGTGGTAGTTCTTTGTTTTAGGACCAGTGGAAAGAAAATAGATTAGATATAGGATAATCTATTGAGGAGGATGAAGTAATGATAGAATTTAAGGAGAGAGTTAAAACTTAATATAGGCATTTTGTTATCTTTATAGTTGTTTCAGTTAGTTTTATTTTTGAACAATAATCATTCCAGATGAGAAGGATAGTAGATATTTATATCGTAACACATCACACATTTCACAGTTTTCATCAGTAATGCTTGTAGGCATATATGTGCTTTAACATTAAACTTTTACCAGTTTAATTAATAACAGGACTATCAATGTAGAAATTTGTGACTTTACTTTTGAATTTTTCATTATTATCACCTTGAGTATATAGAATTGCTTTTCTATTTTCTATTTCTATTCACACATTCATTTCAATCAGATTTTATGATAAAGAATGGTGTAGGTTTAAGAATTGAAATTATCTAAGGGATCATACAGTCTAAGCCATAGATTAATTTCAACTTATTAGCAGCCAATAGTTTTGTGTCGCTTGTGTTTTACTGAAGACATGACCTTCCTTAGAGTGCTGGAATAATCCTGTTTCCACAATTCTGTCTCTAGAGAGACAGGTAGGGAGCTGAGATTTTGGACAGCCCAGTTATTATTCATGTGGCTTCAGTATATTCTCATGTCACAGGGTATGCCAATATCTGTCTCATGCAGTTCTTGAAGCAAATATGAGAAATTACACTTCTTAAATCCTTTGAATAGTTAAAATGTACAAAGATTCATATTTAATGTTAGTTACAGGCCTTGGAGAAACCCATTGGCTTACTTCGATGATCACTATTTTACAAGTTTTGAATTCTGTTAATTATAAGATGTGATATATTAATTTAAAAATAAAAATTTTAGGCTGGGCATGGTGACTCATGCTTGTAGTCCCAGCACTTTGGGAGGCTGAGAAGGGCAGATCACTTGAGGTCAAGAGTTTGAGACCAGCCTGGCCAACATGGCGAAACCCTGTCTTTACTAAAAAATACAAAAATTAGCCTGGCATGGTGGCATGTGCCTGTAATCCCAGCTACTGGGAAGGCTGAGGTAGGAGAATGGCTTGAACCCAGGAGGCAGAGGTTGCAGTGAGCCGAGATCATGCCACTGTACTCCAGCCTGGGCGACAGAGTGAGACTCCATCTCAAAAAACAAACAAATAAACAAAAAAACAACAAAAAACCAAAAACCAAACAAAAAACAAAAAACAAACAAAAAAAGATTTTAGTTTTATTAATTTAGTATCCAATGTTTTTATTTAAGCAGTCAACATAAGTTTAACATTCTGTGTTTACCATGTTACCCACTTCCAAGATAGATGATAAAAAGTGTTAGATTCAAAGACAAGTGTTTACAAATACCTACTATATGCCTAGCATTTTATGCAGTGTTTGGTGGTGTGGAATCTTATTTGAGAATAACATTAAATATAAAATTGTCCTTTTTAAGACTGAATAAAGATGGCCAACTAGATGTAGCCAGAAGAAGCATCTGCCACTGAGGGAGCAGGGCATCAGGAAGACTGGCATACTCCAAGAAGATCATTGGAGGGAAGGCATTGAGCGTAGATAAAGGGAGGACACAGATGCTTGGCTGAAGGGGGAGGAAGCTGGGAACCCTGCACAGGGCTACTATGCCATGCACAGGGACTCATTCCAGGCCCAATGACTTCTGAGGAAAGGGTAAGTTGAACAGGCAAGCAGTGACATGCTCTCACCATGGATCTCTGGAATCCTGGCAGCCGGAGATCCCACCACTCCCATGGACACTTGAGCTGGAAGGGAGAGCTTCTTAGAGGTAGTAAGGGCAGGACTCCAGCCTCTGTGGAGCCCTGAGGGTTTGATACAGGAATTTCTGCAATGGAGCATGGCCAGGAACGCTCATTCCACAGACTCATCATGCTTCTCTAGGAGACATTAGCCTTAAGGGAGCTGTTAGACTGGAACAGAGCAGGGTGATCTTGCCTGTGAGATCAGGCTATTCCAAACTCTGCTGGCCTCTCTCAGGGCCCCAGCCTGGCTGAGCTTGTTTGTGGTGCAGCCCCAGATGCCCAGTTGGGCCACATCATAGCTCCTTTGCTGGTAGACTGTGCCTGACCATCAAAGAGCTCCAGTAGAGTAGGCCCCACTGACACACACCCTTCCCTATACCATATGCAAAAATAAACTCAAGATGGATTAAAGACTTGAATTCAAAACCTAAAATTATAAAAACCCTTCAAGGTTACCTAGGAAATAACATTCTGGACATAGGACCTGGCAAAGATTTCATGAAGAAGCTGCCAAAAACCATTGCAAGAAAAAGAAAACTTGACAAATGGGAACTAATTAAATGAAAGCGATTCTTCATAGCGAAAGACACTATCAACAGAGTAAACCGACGAGCTACAGAATAGGAGAAAATATTTGCATACTATGCAATATCTGGAATCTATAAGGAACTTAAATTAACAAGCAGAAAAACCAACTCCCTTAAAAAGTGGTCAAAGGACATGAACAGACAATTTTAGAAGGAAGACATACATGCACCCAACAAGCATATGGAAGAATGATCAACATCACTAATTATTAGAAAAATGCAAATGGAAACCACGATATACTGTAATATCTTATAATAGTCGGAATGGTTCTTATTACAAAGTCAAAAAGTAACAGATACTGTTGATGTTGTAGAGAGAAAGTAATGCTTATACACTGCTTCTGGGAGTGTAATTTAGTTCAGTCACTGTGGCGAGCAGTTTAATGATTTTTCAAAGAACTCAAAACACAATTACCACTTGACCCAGCAATCCCACTATTGGGTATATACCCAAAGGAATATTAATCGTTCTACCATAAAGACACATGCCTATGTATGTTCATCACAACACTATTTACAATAGCAAAGATATGGAATCAACCTAAATGTCCATCAGTAGTAGACTGGATAAAGAAAGTGTGGTATGTATACATAAAGAAAGTGTGGTACGTATACACCGTGGAATACTATGTAGCCATAAAAAAGAAAAAAGATCTTTTTTTTTTTTTTTTTTGCAGCAACATGGATGGAGTTGGTGGCCATTATCCTAAGTGAACAAACATAGGAACAGAAAACCAAATACTGCATATTCTCAGTTATAAGTGGCAGCTAAACCTTGAATCCACATGGACCCAAAGAAGGGAACAACAGACACCATAGTCTATTTGGAGGTGGAGGGTGGAAGGAGAGTGAGGATCAAAAACCTACCTACTGGGTACTATAATTATTACCTGGGTGATACAATAATCTGTACACCAAAACACCATGACATACAATTTACCCATATAACAAACCTGCATGTGTACCACTGAACCTACAATAAATGTTAAAAAGTTATATATAAAATTGCCAAAATGCAAATGTTTACAGCTTATATCTATACTGTATGGTTGAAGAACAGGGAAAATCATTATGCATTGTCGTAGTTTGAGACAACTCCATTACAAAGGAGGCTCGAGATAGATTCTGATGATGGGAAGAATCTGAGGTAAGTGGAAAGGTGAATAGGCAGTTTCAGCTAGCACCAGCCTATAGTATTTCATTTTAGCTTATAATCATAAATTGTTTATAGCAATTTCTGTCTGTATACTTAGACATGAGTATAAAAATCTCAAACATCTTAAATTTTAATCATTAGGTGTCACAGCATCATCAGCACTCAAACACAGGACTCTGCACACAGACAAGTTCATAGCTGGTAAAGTGCTGGAAAGTTCAGGGGGAGACAACTCTCGTTAGACATAATAGGGAGCCAACTTCTGCCATAGTTTTGGGGAAATGATGCAGGAAAGTTCCTTTTATTTCTTCAAATAGTGAAAAACTCTTATTTATCACTGAGGGGCTACAATGAACTATTTACTTATTTTCAGTAAAAACAAACAAATGATCAATTGATTGGACAAAGCTCCTGAATAATAAAAAAACTTTATTAGAATGTTAAATTTACACATAGTATTAACCCATTTATGCCTGAGGTGGCAAGTTTTTTGAATTTTTTGCAATCAGACCTTGGTGATGACCTTAAACAGTAGGATATAAATAACTCCCACATTTTTAGTGTTCCAATAATGGAACACTAGGTATAAGTGTTAAGGGCCAGGGCATGAATCCAGTGGGAGAGAAACAAATTTCCCCAAAGTGTGTTGTTTCCAGAAGAGGGAGGGACACTAGGAACATAGCGTAACAAACATCCGCCCTTGTATAGTTGAAGTCTGTGTCCATTGTAGTATCTGATATTCCCTATGTAATACTGTAAGTGGAAAATTTCCCTGAGTTTGGTACTTGTAAAAATGTTTTGCTTTCAGAATTGAGTCACAGAATGCTCAAATCTAACAGCATTGCCTGTTGGATTAACGAAAGTACAGGAAGGTTGCTTTGACAGCTCACTGTTGCAGTACAACCCAGGTACTTTATATCTTTTTCCCTTCTCCCTTCTCTCTATAACCCCCCTGTTCCCTCTCTACATTTCTTACCTCCTGATCACAAAATGGCTGCCAATTATCCATAAGCTAAATCCTAATGTGAGTGAACATGATCAAGGTAGGAAAACAGAAGATCTGTCAGAGTTACAAAAGGGATAGATTTTAGGTTCTTTCATCTTTTTGTAAGGCACAAAAAATCCCAGGAAAACTCCAACAGATTTGTTTTATTTAAAAAAATCAGTTTCATTGAGGTATAATTTATAGTAACATTAACCAAGGTTAAGGATGCAAGGTAAGCTTTCACTAATGTTTACAGCCATGCAACCCATACCACAATAATTCAGAAAGTCAAGATGTTCCCAGATAGACTGACATTTCTTCAACCAACTATCTTAAAAATTCTTCTGTCCGTAATGATATTTTTATAGAGCTGATCCTTAGATCTTAATGAAAGCTGACATTTCAATAATAGCTAACCTTTATTAAGTGCTTTCTGTGTGCTAGTCACTACACTAAATGTTTGCCGTACTTTACCTCCTTTAGTATTTTTGAAGTTTGATCATGTTTGGACTTGATATTTATCAATATATAATAGTTGCACATACATTGAAGGTACATGTGATATTTCGATACATGTTTATAATGTGTAGTGATCATATCAGGGTAATTGAGATATTCATCACCTGAAACCTGTATCTTTTATTTGTGCTGGGAACATTCATTCTTTTCTTCTAGCTATTTTGAAATATACAATAAATTATTATTAATTATAATCTCCCTAATATCAAATATTAGAACTTATTCCTTCTATCTAATAGTATTTTTGTATCCATTAACCAACTTGTCTTCAGTCCCCACTCCTCCTTTCCTTCCCAGGCTTTGGTAACCATCAATCCACTCTTTTTAAAATTTTTAAAACAACAGGGTGGGATAGGTTTTATTAACAGGGCTGTCACTAGTATATATGGTGCCTTTGTGTGAAATAGCAAAAGGTAGCCCTTCTGCTTGGATGTAGGAGACAAGGCCGTCTAAGTAGACCAGGGATGGAGTTTGACCTTCTCTTTTCTCCTAGACATCTTTGTGGAGTACATAAAATTTTGGATGAAAAAGCCTACTCGACTGTTCCTATTTTACAGTACAAAAACTTCATCTTTAGAGCAGTGAATCAGTCCATTCTGGGTTATGCAGTATGGGGCATATCTTGACTTTCGATGATGGGATTTTACCCACCGGTATCATTGTTAAGTCCATGCAGAAATGTCCTTGGCTAAACAATTCCTTGAATTTCTTTGTAAGATTTTGCCTCCTTCTTATTCAGTATTTACCAACTCTCATATATTTATTCAGGCTTATCTCTTTCCTCATTGATTTAATAGCATGAAATCATTTTCTCAGTTATGACACTATTAATTATTATTGCAATTACTATTTGTTCATAGAACCTCATATAATTTTATCTTTTTAGTGGAAATTAGCTATAGCTGATAATTATTACAGTAATTTTAAATTGACTAGTTACTAGCATTTCATATAAATTTGTTTGCATTGAGACACACGAAAAGCTCATATCTATTAAGTTTCCTATTTTTGATAAAATTATTCTTGCTTTTATTAGTAATAGATGGTATTAGGTTCTAATGCAATCGCTTGATGATGCCATAATATAAAATGAAAAATCTGGTCAAACATCATATGCCTGGAACAATTTTTATATAATTTTATGATTTTAAAGCTATCAATGGAAAGTCCCAGGAGAAATAACTTTGGGAATTGCAAAAACAATTATGTTTGAAATGAATTGTTTAGAGTTTGTTAGTCTATACTGGATTTTCAAATGCAAATTGTAACTGGACTTTTCTTCTTTTTCTTGAGATTGAGAGAAAGTAAATTAAAATTAGATGTTCATTTCTTGCTGTTTAAGTCCACGGTTTACCCATCTTGCCTCCTGAAAAATAGGTATAATTAGATCTCTTGCATAATTTACTCACTATTCTATAAAAAGCAGTGTACAGATTATTGAGAAACTAGAAATAATGGCAGAAAAGTCTCCCAATTAGAAAATGATTGATTAATTTGTTGCAGTTGATAAAATATTAGTGTCTATTTTCAGATTCTAGGACTAAAAAGCAAATAACTCAACCTGTATCATCTATTGTGACTTAAAATCAAAGTGGCTGTCAATTACTTTGAGGCACGCTCCTTTTTGGCATAAACTTATTTTATGGTTTTTTCTGTTTTGTGTTTGTTTCTCAGCAACAATATGTCTCCTTGAAATTTCAGAGCAGATCTCTTAAGCAAAAGAAGATTTTTTTTTTTTTTTAACTACACTTTTATGTTTGGGACAGCACATTACTCATTACTCTAGAGCTGTAGATCTTAAAGTGTGGCTCTTCTTTCAGCTTTCAGTAGCATTAGCATCACCAAGGATCTTGTTAGAAATGCCAGTCCTAGGGGACCATCCCAGAGCTGTCGGATCAGAAACTGGGATGGGCCCAGGGATCTGTGTTTCAATAAATCCTTCCAGGGGATGATGATGCATGCAAAACTTCGAGAACTACTTTTCTAAAGGAACTTAATACAACCAAATTAACTATGTTGCTATTAATTATTTGCAATATTTTAGTCTTGGGTAGAATTGCTAAGTCACAGGATATGAATATATTCAACTATAGCAGGTAATGCTAAGTAGTTTTATAAGTACCTGTTCCAATTTAGAGTTCTACCAGTAGTAAATAAAAGTTTTACTGTGTTATCCCTAACTTTGTCAGACATTTTCATTTTTATAGATCTGGTGGGTGTGAAATGGTATCAAGTTATGGTTTGAATTTGACTATACTTAATGACCTTTAGCATCTTTTCATGTATTTATATGTCTGTTGGTCAGTTACATTTATTTACACCTAAGTAAATTGTTTACTTTTACCTTATCATTTCTCAATTGGGTTTTCTTTTTTGATTCATAGGAGTTTTAAAAATATTGTGGATATTAATCATTTATCATTTTGTGTTTCATACCTTTTCCCTGGTTATGATTTTTACTATCACTTTTCCTGATGTATCACTGAAGAAGTTCACAATTTTAATGTAGTAAGATCTATTTGACTTAATTTATAATTTTCGCTCCTATGATTTGTTTAAAAACTTACCCTTTATGCAGAAAACAGAGAACTATTCTCTGATTTTTTTTTTCTAGAAGATGTTTAAGGCTTTAACATTTAAGTTTTAATTATACATAAGTATCATACATGTACCTATATATAAAATTATATATGTATACACACATTTTACTGAGGTTTTTGATTCACCTGTAATAAAATATATACCCATTTAAAGTGTATACTTTGGGTTTTGACAAATGCATACACTCATAACCACTACCACAAGCAAGAGGTCGAATATTTGCATCACCTCAAAAAGCTCCCTTTACAGTCTGTTGCTCCCAAGTCACCTGGCCTCGGCCAACAACTTATCTGTTGAATAACCAGAGATTTGTTTTGTCTTTTCTAAGAATTTCGTATAAACGGAACCTTACAGTACGTATTATTTTGCATCTGGCTTCTTTCACTCAGCATAACGTAATTGAGATTTATCCGTGTTGTTGTATGTAGCAATAGTTGTTTTCTTCTTACTTTCTATTTGCCAAGTCTCATTCCATTCTATTGTGGGATAGTCCACAATTTGTGCATTTATTTACCTGTTAATAAATTGTTTCCAGTTTTGTAAAAATTATTTTGGAAAAAGTTGTCATGAATATTTGTATTCAAGTTGTATGGACATATGTTTATATATCTTGGAAAAATAGCTAGGAATAATAAGTTAATATTTAACTTCATAAAAAACTACCAAAATGTTTCAAAAGTAGTCCTATTTTGTATTCCCACCAGCCATGTATGAGAATTCTAGTTTCTTCACATTCTCTCCCACACTTGGTATTGATAGTCATTAATTTTAGGCATTTGAATGTGTGTTTAGTAATATCTTGTTGTGGCTTCTGTTTGCATGAAATTGGTTTTTGTGATGTATGGGAGATATTCAGTTTCATTCTTTTTTTTTCATCTGATCAACCAATTGTCTCAGTATCATTTAGTGTATAATATATAATTTCCTCATCAATATGCAATGATAGTTCTATCATATCCTGAGATGATACTAAAACCATGTAAAAACCGCTATGAAAATGGGCACTCTCCTTTTTTTAGAGCTTGGAGTAAAATGTAAAAGTTTAACAGGCATATTTAATTTCATGCTTTAAGTTAATCAATATTTTAATAAGCTTCCTTTAGAAATTAGAATGCTTGTTAGTGAAGTCACCACTTATTCAACCCTAACTTCTTCTCTTCTTGCTCAGTGTCTTATCTATTTTCTCTCTTTTAAAACATTCTTAGCCTTGAAGCTTTAGATGTGTTTTTTAAAAATCCTATATTTTTCTATGATTTTCAGTGGTCTATACTTGATCTGTACTCCAGATATGTGGTTAACAATATTGCTGGCTGTGAAAGTCCTCTTCGTTTTAAGATTTATTCTTCCTCTGAGTAAAAGAGAAGTAGGTATCCCAGAGAGAGAATATGAAAAATATCAAAAATATGAAAGCATGAAGGTGAAAATTAAAAATCACCTATAATCTTTCCTTTCAGACATAATCATAATCTGCATTTTTTGTTTCCATTTGTTTATCAAAATTATACATACAAATGTTAAAGAAAAAGTAATTTGGAATCACTTAGTGTTGAAAGTTAGTCTTTAGCGCTTTCTCTTTCTCCTTCTCAGTTCTATTCTTCTTCTTTTTTTTTTTTTTGAGACAGAGTCTGGCTCTGTCGCCCAGGCTGGAGTGCAGTGGCGCGATCTGGGCTCACTGTAAGCTCCGCCTCCCGGCTTCACGCCATTCTCCTGCCTCAGCCTCCCGAGTAGCTGGGACTACAGGCACCTGCCACCACGCCTGGCTAATTTTTTGTATTTTTTTGGTGGAGATGGGGTTTCACCATGTTAGTCAGGATGGTCTTGATCTCCTGACCTCGTGATCCGCCCACCTCGGCCTCTATTAAAGTACACACTATTCTTTAGTGTGTACTTTAACATTCTTTAAGTATGTGGTTTGTTCTAGAAGCATTATTAAGACTTTTGTGTTTGACTACTGTTAAATTGTAAAATTAAAACCTAATAAAAAGTATTTACAGAATTGTGACTGTATATTTGGAAATTTTAATATAAATAAAAGTATTTTAAGACATAAGGCCAATAATAAATATATGTAGCTATAGTCACAATTGAGAAAATGTGTTGTAAAATACATCAAGTTTGCAATATTATTTGAGTTAAGAACTATGTTTGGTCTATTTCTGAGTCAAGGATGTTAAATTGTGCTAATGTTTAGTTTTATATCACATTTTTTTGTAGAAACCCTATTGTGCAGTAAATAGTGTAAATTGAATTAATTTGTTTTTATGTTTCCGTGACAAAATTTATACTTTCATCTTCAAAGTAGACGCTTCAAATTTATTTTCTAATATTTAAATTCCCTAGTTAAGAGTGGAGACAAGAAGATTTAAAATGTCTAATCTCTTAGGGTTTAAAAATACAAGCAATTATTGTGTGTGTTGGATTTATTACTTTGTAGATTAAAATCAATGGGATTTTTGCAATTAATGACAAAATTGCATATAATGGTCTTATGGTATTAATAGTCTTGGTAAGCCATCTGTAGCAGTTTTCAATTCTCAACATAATTGCATAGAGTAGTTTATGTTTTCCAAGGAAAAATCTCTGGCAAACTATGCCTCATTTTATTTCTATTTTAAGCTAATCCCCTGACTCAATCTTAGATCTATGAGTTACTCTTATTTGGAGATTTGGGAGTTCGCAGAAGTGTGGAGATAATAAAATCACGATTTGATAAGTTGCATACTGTTCAGGGATGGCAGGTTCTTCCTATACCAATTCAGTGTTTTATTGTTTCTGTATGCGTGTGGGTGGGGTAGGGGAAAGGTCAAAATAGCATTCTGTCCTTCCACTTGGGTGTGCAAGTTTATCATTTGCACTTAAGAATGTGTCATCTATCTAGAATAATCAGTTGGGTGAAATGGAATCTGTGAACTGACATTTAGTTATGTGACACAGGTGGTCATTTCTCTCCTAAGATGTCAATGTGTGCCTGTGAATGAAATCCAAAGACCCTTTTGTTTTTCCTAGTGTGAACTTCAGGTACAAGAGTTGAGTTGTTCTTACTCAATTCATAGTAATCTCATTGTTATATTTTTGTGTTTGACCCTCCAAATCTCATGTTGAAATTTAATTGCCAATGTCAGACGTGGGGCCTAATTGGCGGTGATTGGGCCATGGGTGCAGATCCCTCATGAAAGCCTTGGTGCCATCTTCCCTGTAGTGAGTTCTTGCTCTATTAGTTCCCAGAGAGCTGGTTGTTAAAAGAGCCTGGCACCTCCCTCCTCCTCTCTCTTCCTCTCTTGCCGTGTGATTTCTGCACAGACCTGCTCCCTTTCATTTTCCCTGAGTGGAAAAGCCTGAAGCTTTCACTAGATGCCCAGTCTTCCAGCCAGCAGAATTGTGAGCCAAAATAGACCATTTTTGTTTATAAATTACCCAGTCTCAGGTATTTCTTCATAGCAACACAAACTGAATCAAGACACTTATCATTGCTTTACCTTTTATCTTCTATGGTGTTTTTTTTTTTCTTTTATCTTCTACCCTGATTCTACCCTATATATAAGCATCGTCTTCATTGAATTTAACATATACCATGTTATATGTTGTTCATATGTTCATTTAGGTATATGTCTGTAACAAACATGCTGCTTTATTCTGGGGTGTCTTCAGTTTATGTAGATGACATTATGCTACAAAATACACTCCTAGTATTTTCTCTCAACATTAAAAATATTTTATTTATTATTAACTATTATTTGTTATTTTATGTTTCCATTATAAGTATTTATTACATTTTACTTACCCATTCATTTAGTGATCAAAATCTTGTAGGCCTCCAGCATCTTGATATGAGAAAAAATGCTTTAATTATCATCTTCGTATGTGGCTCACTCTTGAAGGACAATTGTTGGGTGCTGGGATGTTCTCACCCTCAGTGTTCTTCCACCAGTAGTTCACGAGGCTTTCAGCAGTTGATGCTATCTGACCTTTTAAATTTTGCCATTCTAATGTATGTAAAGTGGCATCTCCTTTAAATTTGGATTTCTCTGATTACTAATAAGGCTAAACATCATATTCTTATAAACCATTTAAGGTTTTCATTTTTGTAAATTGCCTATTCATAGCCTTGCTCATTTTACTTATAGATTTCCATTTTTTTCTTGACGATTTATGAGAATTACTTTTATATTTTTGTACTTATTCCCTTGACTGTCTTAAATATTGTGAATGTCTTCCATCAGTCTGTCATTCATATTTTGTTTATGACATGCTTCACTGAACATGAATCTTTCATGAAATTTGATTGCATTAAAATTAATTTTTCCCTTTATAGTATCTATTTTGACTACTTAAAAAACTGATTTCCTAATCTACCCCCAAGGTCTCAAATGTATTCTTTTATATTTTTTCTTTAGCTCTATAGTTTTGTACATACTGTGTTTTTCCCTTTATATAGAGAATTTACTCCATAATGCATCTTATTCCTACTGATTTATGATGCCTCTTTATTACAAAGCTACTATATTTTTTCTCACTGGCTTAATAGTCTATTCTTGCACCGATTACTACCTACTTATTGATCCATCTCTATCTATCTGTCTGTCTGTCCATTCCATCATCTATCTTTAACTGTTTGGCTTCATAATATCTGCTAAAGCAAGTTATTCATTTTCTTTTTCTAAACTGTCCTGCTGACTGATTCTATGTTCTTACATGTAATTGTGGGAAGCGCCTATTCAATTGCAAATTTTACTCAATTTTTTTTTGGAATGACATGATATAAATAGAGTAGTGGAGTGACAATTGATATGTTTTAACCATTTAATGGTTTCATCCTGGAACATAGTATAACTTTCTACTCAGTTTTAAAAATCTTTAATAGAGTTATTATTTTTTCCTGCACTTGTTAGGAAGACATTTTATTTATTTGTTTGTTAACTTTTCAGTTCAGGGGTATATGTGCAGGTTTGTTATATAGGTACACTTGTATTATGGGGATTCGTTGTATAAATTATTTCATCACCCAGGTGGTAAGCCTGGTACCCATCAATTATTTTTCCTGATGCTCTCCCTCTTCCCTCCCTCCACCCTCCTATAGGCCCTGGTATGTGTTGTTCTCCTCTATATGTCCATGTTTTCTCATCATTAAGTTTCCATTTATAAGTGAGAACATGTGGCATTTGGTTTTCTGTTCCTGCATTAGTTTGCTGAGGATAATGGTTCCATCCATGTCCATGCAAGGACATGATCTCATTAGTTTTTTATGGCTGCATAATATTCCATGGTGTATGTGTACCACATTTCTTTACTGTCTACCACTGATGGGCATTTAGGTTGATTCCATATCTTTGCTATTGTGAATAGTGCTGCAATGAACATATGCATGCCTGTGTCTTTATAATAGAACAATTTATATTCTGTTGGGTATATACCCAGTAATGGGATTGCTAGGTCAAATGGTAGCTCTGTTTTTAAGTCTTTGAGGAATCACTACACTGAAGAAAACATTTTATCGAGGGTGATTCCTAGATATTTATTTGATACTTTGCTGTGGCAGTGATTAGTATTTTGTTTTCTATCAACTAATTTAATTAGTTGTATTGGTAAAGATATATCTATGGATATTTTTGTTAATAGCTTACTTACAAGCTTTCATAAACTTATTAGTAAAAGTATCAACTTTCTTCAGTGTTCTATGTAAGAAATAATATATTCTAAAAATTACAATTTCACCTTCTTCAAAATCTTCATACTTCTAACCTATTTTCTTTGTTTTGTGGCATTAATCAAGTCTTCTAGTACTACATTAAATAGTGGCAGTATTTCTGATATTGAGTTATCAATTATGTATTTGCTGCAGAATTTTGGGTGGATATTTATCAAGAAGCCTTCTATTGTTTCAGGTTTCCTCAGTTTTTTGTTGCTTTGTTTTTTTATTTGTTTTTCTTTAAATAATCCTGTAAGGTACTGAGATTTTTCACATGCCTCCCTACATTCATTGGAATGATCATATATTTTTTCTGCTTTGGACCGTTAATATGGGGCATTATGATGACTAGATTTTCTGATGTTACAATTGCTACATTCCTGGGATAAAATCTGTTTGACTGTGATACAGACATTTTAATATAGCATTAGAACAGTAAGTGTATATCTTATTTAAGATTTTGGGATCTATGTTCACATATTGAAATGATCCTATAATATCATTTTCCTATATCCAGACTTGGTTTGAGGTTAATAATTAGCTTTGTGATATAATCAGGAAGCTTACATTCTTTTTCTACTTTCTAGAATTTTTTGAATAAGATAGAGATCATCACCACCTTCATAGTATCTGATAATGAGCCTAGGGTTGATTCACAGGGAAGTTATTGATAGCTTTATGTCTATCACAATGTGATCGACACACACAGTGGTAAATACTTAACAACTACTTTTCCAGGGTGTGTGTTGGGGGTGGGGAGTAGAGGAAAATTCCTGATTTAAGTGTTCTCCAGTTTTGTAGTGTAAATATTGCTACTGCTACGCCCTATTTCAAGCTATCAATGTGAAGTTGCTGAATGTGAAGTTGCAGAGATATGCATAGTCAGCTCCTGTGACCTGGCACAGACTGGCTCTGTCAACATAGAGACATGACAACCTCTAGAGTGGAATGGCAGCTTCTTCACTTTCACCTTCCTTGTCTTTAGCACATTCCTTTTTTGGCCGGCTCTAACTCAGAAGAGGGTTCTAGGAATCTTATTTCTGGTTTAACAAGTTATTTTTGGCTTCATGGAGAACAAACTGCCATTATTAGTGTTTTTAATTTATTTGGTGGTTATTGCCCTCATCAGCTTTACTATTTGGACATTTTTACATGTTTCCAAACATGTATCCTTTTTATCTAGGTTTCAAATTGGCTGACATAGTTTTCCACAGCATTTTTATATTTTTAGTACTCACTATAATTGTTTACCCACTTTAATTACAATATATACATCTTAAATTCTTTTTCTTGATATGTCTTGCCAAAAGTTTGCTGTTGTATTAAAATACTTTTGGTTTAATCATCTCTATTTTACTGATTTCTGTCCTTATCTTTATTTTCCTTCTTTTCTTTCATTTCCATTATATTTTTTTCTTGTTTTAATTTTTGCTCCTTTAACCTGTTTATAATACCTGTTTTTGTTCTTTATGATGTTTTTCTCCCTAAAGTTTGTGTTATCTGTTATCAATTTGTTTCCCTCGCTTTATTTAGCATTATAGTTACTTGGTATATCTGATTTATTCCTTTTGACAGGCTTCATGACCACTACCCCAAAATACAGCACCTTTGCCTGTGTGGAAACAACAGAAGCAGGAAGATTACTCTTATTTTCCTCTGACCTTTTTCTCTTGAAGTAGACCATAAAGAAGAATCTGACGTTTCTCTGAAGGAAACCTTCATTCCAGACGTACCCTCCCCTCCCTATGTCCAAATAACATCTTTATCTTTAAAGACACAGAGATGCCAAGAAGAATCTGAACAAATAGGACTTGCCGGATCCCCCAGTTTACTAATATTGGACCATACTCTTTTGTTCTTCAATCATATTTCTGCATCATGTCCATAAAAATACACAGTTTTCCCCATTCCTTTGGGTATTTGTTCCCGAAAGCTTCTGTGTCATGTAAAACTTATATTAAATAAATTTGTATGCTTTTGCTTCTGTGCTTTTCCCTTGTGTCTTTTGTTATAAGGGTTTCAGTCATGCTCCTAGTGATGGGTGAACAAAGAAATCTTTTCTCCCTTATACTTTATTTTCTTTTTATAAGAATTCATTTACATTTGTTATGACTTTCAATAAGTTTGGATTTATTTCTACAACTTCATTTGACAATGAAATCTGTCATCTGTTCAAACATTAAGACACTTCAGCATATACTGCTCACTCCCAACTAATATATTCTTGTTATCAAGTATTTTACTTCTGTTTTGTTTTTCTAACCATGCAAATTAGATGACTTCATAATCATCATCACTATATCCTAGAGTAAACTTTTGTCTGCATTTATCACTTATTTTTGTTCAGTATTACTCATTGCATTTTAGACATATCTTCAGCAATTGTTTCCCAACTTCCTGATGTACAGTTTTTCAAATAACTTTAATGTGTATATGTTGGTTGTAAAGTTTTTGTCTAAAATATGTTTATTTGGGCTGGGTGTGGTGGCTCACACCTCACCCACCACACCTCCCAAAGTAATCCCAGCACTTTGGGAGGCTGAGATGGGTGGATCACAAGGTCAAGAGATAGAGACCATCCTGGCCAACATGGTGAAACCCCACTCTACTAAAAATGCAAAAATTAGCTGGGCAAGGTGGTGTGCACATGTAGTCCCAGCTACTCGGGAGGCTGAGGCAGGAGAATCGCTTGAACCCAGTAGGCAGAGGTTGCAGTCAGCTGAGATTGCACCACTGCACACCAGCCTGGTGACAGAGTGAGACTCTGTCACAAACAAACAAACAAACAAACAAAAGTTTATTTGTATTTTCTTCTTGAAAGTTAGTTTTGTTAAATTTACAATTATGGATTAACTTTTTTTTTTTTTTTTCCTAAAGACTTTGTGAAGATTTTATTACTCTGATCTCTGGCTTTCCTTGTTACTAAAGTTGGCTACAACTTTGTCTTTTCCCTTTGGCTGCTTTTAAGATTTTCTCTTTGTTACACTTAAGTTGTAATTACTATGTGTCTTTTTGATGTTTATTTTTATTCATACTGCAGATTTATTGTTTCCCAAGCCAATGTGTTAGTGTCCTAAAGTAATGTTAAATGTTTAAATGTTTTTACCTAAGTATTTTTTTCCTCTATTTTTTTCCCAATATTTCTGGAACTCCAATTAAAGTGTGTTAAATCTTTTTATACCTTAACTCCCTTCTTCTTTTTTTCTTATTGTGTTTCTTTTCGACTCCTGTACTGAATTCTGAGTTATTTCTTTAGATCTATCTTTTAGTTCATTAATAATCTCTTCAGAGGTGCCTAATTTTCTGCTTAACCCATCCAATATACATTTAATTTTATCTGTTGTATTTTCTAGTTCTAAAACTTCTCTGTCTTTTCCAAATGTTGCTGACAATTTCTAATAGTCGCTTCCCCCACCCTTTCATGTTTTCAACTTTTTTTCAATTCCTTAAACATGTTAAGTATTTTTTTAAAATTTGTATTCTAAATCTTTTAATTCTAGTGTTTGCATCCTTCAGATATAGACTTTATTTATTTTTTTGAGACAGAGTCTCGCTCAGTCGCCCAGGCTGGAGTGCAGTGGCACGATCTCGGCTCACTGCAAGCTCTGCCTCCCGGTTTCACACCATTCTCCTGCCTCAGCCTCCTGAGTAGCTGGGACTACAGGCGCCCGCCGCTATGCCCAGCTAATTTTTTTGTATTTTTAGTAGAGACGGGGTTTCACCATATTGGCCAGGATGGTCTCGATCTCCTGACCTCGTGATCCGCCCGTCTTGGCCTCCCAAAGTGCTGGGATTACAGGCGTGAGCCATCGTGCCCGGCCAAAATATAGACTTTCATTTAAACTTCATATAATTATATCAGTATGTAGCGTATTATTTCTATTTCTACATCAGGAAAACTAAAGCTAGGAATGCTAAATAATTTACCCATATCAAAAATTTAATAAATGTCTGGGCTAGTATTTTAACTGATTTGCTTGACCTCAGAAATGCTGGTGGTGTGATCATACTTGAGTCTTCCAGTCACTATTGACTGAGCAGCTAATACATGTACCAGTAGATCTCATACTAGATTCTGAGTGTGTTGAGTGTGGGAATAAGGCTATATTTAATACTATATCCCATGCATCTGTTAAAAAGCATAGAAAACTGGAGACACTTAATATTTACAAGGTTACATGGCCAATCATTGTCACAGGATCTTGTTATGATCTTCTATTACAGCAGATTTAGTACCTTTATAGGATCAGTTAATATTTGGCTCATTAACCCCAGACTGCCTCTGTAGTAGGGTGTGAGGGATAATCTTATGGACAATTATGGAATATCCTACTGCTTTTAGGTTGTTGGGTCTTTCTGTACCTTTTCTTATTTGGGCTTCTGTGGTAGTTCACTCACTAATGTTAATCTCTTTTTTTTAACCAGTCCATCCTGGATGCTACTGTGTTCGGAATTGGTGGGTTCTCGGTCTCGCTGACTTCAAGAATGAAGCCAGGGACCCTCGTGGTGAGTGTTACAGTTCTTAAAGATGGTGTGTCTGGAGTTTGTTCCTTCAGACGTTCAGATGTGTCTGGAGTTTCTTCCTTCTGGTGGGTTCGTGGTCTTGCTGACAGGAGTGAAGCTGCAGACCTTTGCCGTGTTACAGCTCTTAAAGGCAGCACGTCTGGAGTTGTTCTTTCTTCCCGGTGGGTTTGTGGTCTTGCTGGCTTCAGGAGTGAAGCTCCAAACCTTCGCAGTGAGTGTTACAGCTCATCAAGGCGGTGTGGACCCAACGAGTGAGCAGCAGGAAGATTTATTGTAAAGAGCGAAAGAACAAAGCTTCTACAGTGTGGAAGGAGACCCCAACGGGTTGCCACCACTGCCCCCTGAGGCCTGCTTTTATCCCCTTATCTGACTGCACCCACATCCTGCTGATTGGTCCATTTTACAGAGAGCTGATAGGTCTATTTTACAAAGAGCTGATTGGTCTGTTTTGACAGAGTGCTGATTGGTGCGTTTACAATCCTTGAGCTAGACACAGAGTCTAGATGGAAAAGTTCTCCAAGTCCCCACTAGACTCAGGGGCCTAGCTGGCTTCACCTAGTGGATCCTGCATGGGGGTTGCGGGTGGAGTTACCTGCCAGTCCCATGCCGTGCACCCGCACTCCTCAGCCCCTGGGCGGTTGATGGGACCGGGCACTGCAGAGCAGGGGTCGGGGCTTGTAGGGGAAGTTCGGGCCAGGCGGGAGCCCACCATGG
Organism: Chlorocebus sabaeus; assembly: GCF_047675955.1. Lineage (NCBI taxonomy): Eukaryota > Metazoa > Chordata > Mammalia > Primates > Cercopithecidae > Chlorocebus > Chlorocebus sabaeus. The sequence continues at coordinate 18,695,763 of NC_132926.1, read as the reverse complement.
GGAGGCGGGTGCTGTTCAGGCATGGCAGGCTGCAGGTACCCAGCCCTGCCCTGCAGGGAGGCAGCTGAGGCCCCAGAGAACTCGAGTGCATCCAGCACTGCTGGGGGACCTGGTGCACCTTCTGCAGCTGCTGGCCTGGGTGCTAAGCCCCTCACTGCCCTGGGCCGGTGGTGCCAGCTGGCCGCTCCCTGTGAGGGTCCTGCCAAGCTCTCGCCCTTGCCCTCCATAACTCACACTGGCATGTGAGCGCCGCGCACAACACCGGTTCCCACTGGTGCCTCTTCCTCCACACCCCCCCCACAATCACAGGGAGGTGGCTCTGGCCTCGGCCAGCCCAGAGAGGGGCTCCTACAGTGCTGAGGTGGGCTGAAGGGCTCCTCAAGCGCCACCAGAGTGGAGGCTGAGGCCGAGGAGGCGCCCAGAGCGAGGGCTGCTAGCAGGTTGTCACCTCTCACTACTGCTGCATTATTCTCTCTAAACTGTAGCTTTTATTGTAAAGCTCCTTGACTCAAAAACTTTCAGTATTATCTCTCTATTGCTTATATTACAAAGTCTAAATTATTGCCATTGACATTCATGCCAGTCTTTAGTATAGTTCCGATTTTCTATTTCAAGCTTAATTCTCCCTACTCCCTACATAATGACAACAGCTAACACTTATTATGCACTTTCCCTGTGTGTGGCACCATCTTGGGAGCTTGGTATGTATCATGTCATTTAATATTTGCAACAAATCTAGAGATATGTACAATTATCCTTGTTTCACACATGAGGACCCTAAGGCTTAGAGAGCTTAGAAAATGTGCACAAGTTTACACAGCTAATAAGTGCTCAAGATGAGATTTGAATTCAGACAGTCTCACTCCAGAGCTGATGCTATAAATTACCCACTGAACATTGTTACTTACATCCTATTGCCCTATTCTAAAACCAAAAGGGATCATTCATTGTGTCCCAAACTTACATTGTACTTTTTTTGCTTATATTTTATTTTTGCCATGCGTCATGAGTCACATGACAAAACCTAACACACACCCAGTTTAAATTTTATTTCTTGCAAATCTTCCCTCATTTTTCAACTCTTAAAATACTACACGTGCCTCTCCTTGTCACAGAAACATTTATTTCAGTTATCTTTGCATGTGCCTTTCCTCCCTGTTTGTAGTTTAGGGATCAGTGTTTCGAAGGTCGATGATAATTTTAGTTGTCTGTCAGCAGCTAGCATGATGTATTACTCCATTTTCGCACCGCTATAAAGGTACTACCTGAGACTGGGTAATTTACAAAGAAAGGAGTTTAATTGACTCACAGTTCTACATGGCTGGGGAGGCCTCAGGAAACTTACAATCATAGCATATGGCAAAGGGAAGCAGGCAACGTCTTCAAAAGGCAGCAAGAGAGACAGAGGGTGCAGGAAAAACTGCCACTTTTAAATGATCAGATCTCATGAGAACTCTCTCACTATCACGAAAACAGCGTAGGGGAAACCGCCCCTATGATCCAGTCACCTCCCAGCAGGCACTCCCTCCACATGTGGGGATTACAATTCCAGAAGAGATTTGGGTGGGGACACAGAGGCAAACCATATCACTGGGGATTTGAACCAGCAGAAAGAAGTCTGGACGCTGCTTTTGCCACTTTGTAGGTGGATCATTTTGAGAAAGCTGCTCTGAACCCTCTCCAAGTTTCTTTTTGTGGCAGGACTCTTTCTTAGTTCAGGTAAAGATCGGGTTCTTGTCTGTCCCACGGCCACGAAAATTTAGGCTCACAGATGGTTTAAAGGGTGAGTAAAGCAGGGTTTTATTGGGAGAAAAGGGAAAAAAGGGGGAAACAAGGACTCTAGCAAGGCCAGACTCCCTTCATGAGAGGCTTCCCACCAGGCAGTTTGAAGCCCAGGTTCCACACAGGAAGAGGCGGGGCCAGGGCATGAACTTCCCTGGATCCATACGGGAAGAGGTGCTGCAAAGAGCCCGAACTTCCTGAGGCTCCACCTCAGTGGGCAGGTTGGTTGGAGTTTTTCTAGGGAGCTCCTCTCATTTGGCTGTCTCATTTCCTCACGTATGAAATGAAGAGGCTGAACTACCTCACAGGGCTGTAATGAGAGAGCAACAAGGCAATGCAGGTAAATCTGATGGCAGGTAAGTGATGTGTACTCAGTGCTACCTTTTGTTCCAGTCCCACTTAGTTCAAGCACAGGCCCTTGTTTATATTGGGTAGGGCGTAAACAAATTGTAAGACTGAATGAATCTCCATTGAGTCTCTCGTTGACAAACTCCATGAGTGTGTTCTGCTACTGCAGTTTTTGCATGGGATTGTCCTGATGTTTACTCCTCCGCTCAAATAAAAGCTACCAACCTTGTTGCACATTTTTAAGGCTACCTTACTTTTTCTAGGTGATAGTGGCTCTAATTGGTTCAAGAGATAAACTAATCCTTTCTCTTAAATTAGTTGTCTAATGATTCTTTCTCTGAATCCATTTCGATGTAGAGACTCCTATAATGTGTTATTTGTGGGAGTTCTCTGTCAGGTTTAAAGGAATTTAATTTGGATACATTGTATTGGCTTTTGTAAAGGACCCTTTAAGAGGGTTATTTTCCTCATGCATATAACTTAGACTATTTCCATTTTCATTCTTGTTCTCATGTGCAAATGGCATAGAGTTTGTTGTTTGGATAACTGGAGAGTTGAGAATAGAATTCATCATTACTGAGATTACTTTCAACTTAACAGATGAGAAGTGAAAACCTCTTGCGTTTGTGAGTACCATGTAAAATGGCTGCAATCAGTAGGTCACAATGGGTCCTGACCCAACTATATACAGAATTCTCTCTTTCCACTCTGTATCTCTGTCTGTCTTCCTTTGAGCAAGATTTAGGAAACTTCTCTTGGAGCTGTCCACTTTTGAGAAAATTCAGAGTTCTACATGATGTTTTCCTCATTCTTCCATCTCTAGTTTCATGAAGATGAGAAACAGTTTTTTTGGAGTCCACATCTGGTCTCCAAAACAGTGTTTTAAAAAGGTCATTGTAATAGATAATAGATAGTCTATAAAGTCTTAGTTTTATTCACATATTAATTTTCTGATACTCTTTGACTCTGTTGTAACTGTAAGAACATCTCTTATGAATACCTTGAAGAAAGAACATGAAATTGTCCTTTTGGATACTTTGTTATAGCCACAAAGTGCCTACTTTCTCTGCAAATGTAATCAAGTGAAGCAATTTTTCATACAAAGCAAAATAGAGCTGTTGCTGTAATTACTGTGAAGACACCAAACAAAACAAGGCTGATCACTGGAGGAGAAGACACAGAATGAATTTTGTAAGAAATAGGCCGTCTTCCTCAATAGGCAGGTGTGTGTGTGTGTGTGTGTGTGTGTGTATGTGTGTAGTTCCCACCACTCTGGAGAATAGGAATTGTGATGACATTAACAGAGCTTATTAATGATCATTGTAACTAACTCCATCCACCTAATTAAATCATCAGCAACAATTGGTAACAGGGGAGTGTAATTTAAATGGAACTATTCTGACAAAGTAGTTTGCACTACATTCCTAAATATTTAATACTCCCTATGGCTGGATTAACTGGAATATTTAAGGAGCTATTTAGCCAGGTCCAGGTCTTTCAAAGGTGATGAACAGACATGTTCTATGCTTTAAAAAAAGACAAATTAATCATAAATAAACTTCTACTTAAAATCTTCTGTCATTGGGCATAATGTAGACTGGGAAATTATAATTAAAACCGTTTTTTTTAATTTCATTGATAAGACAAATACACCCCTAAAGGTGAATCTATTTATTTTAAGCAATTTATTAGGACTAGAAAGTAGAGTAAAAGCAGAGTAGAATATATACATAACGCATGCACACACACAGACACACACACACACATGCAGTTGCTTTAAAACATGCCAAAAACTAAATAAGAGACACAAATAGTGTATCATTCAGGAAGTTTGTTTACTGAACATCTACTCTGTAACAATGCTACAATAGAGGGTGAGGATTTGGTTAACAAAATGGAAAAATCTCTATGGCATTATATTAGGGGATGTGTATATTACACACATAATTACAAGTGTAATAAGTGCTGCAAAGAAGAAAAGGGAACTGACAAAATCTTTAACACGGCCTTGCTATCCATTCTAGGTCCTCACAGGAGAAAGAGCCATGTAAAATGATGCCCACCTCCCCACCACCTGCCTTGCTTTTTCTAATCAGTCCATTTGCTAAGTGAGTCCATTTGCTAAGTGATTGGATACAATCTTAGTAATTTTTTGTTTGTGTGTTTTTATCCCTTTAGAGAAGCTTAGATTGTATTTCCTCTATGGGCTTGTGGAAAACGAAAGTATTGCTATCTCCTGGCACTTAGACAAGAAAAGGGTATGCACATTTGTAACACCTGCTGTCTGCAATTCTCCTTATTTGTTACTGGGATCAGGTTTATAGTTCCTGCAGACCAGGAAGCTCCCACCTCAAATAGACCCTGGTTTCTCATTTACCGGTTATTTCCATTCCTTCTGTGTTTGCAAGCTGGAGCAAAGGAGTTTATTAGGGCAGCTTTTAGGCTCCAGATGGCAGGGAAAGCCTGGGTGTACTTGTAAGAAAGGCAGAGGAGAGAACAGAAAGTTAACATTTCCTAACACTAAAGACCCCTTGTATTTTGTTGAGAAAATTACCTACTATGTCTCTGCATTATGAACCAGATGTTTTTCTGCTGATTCCTACCAAGGTCGAAGAAAAATAGGCTATACCCCTGTGGTCCTTCAGGATGGCTTTTGTGTGTGTGTGGCTAAGCATTTGAAATAGGTCTTGTGGATTACCTCAGACAGAAAAGAAAGTGTCAGGCTGGTGAAAAGAGGGGAGCGTTTTACTGGCAGAACAGCATGTTTAAAATTCCTAGGAAATATCATCCTTCAAGATTGGAGAGATGTCCAAAATGGTTAGCAAGGAGAAAGAGTTGTTTCAGATGAGCTTGGGGAAATAAGAAGGATAAGCTTTATTTTTTCGTTAGACTGCGTAGAGATTATGAATTTGTGGTTGTCAAAAAAATATCATCCCTGTTGGATTTTTAAAAGTAAACTTGCCCCCCCCCCCCTTTTTTTTTTTTTGAGATGGAGTCTTGCTGTGTTGCCCAGGCTGGAGTGCAGTGGTATCATCTCGGCTCACTGCAACCTCCACTGCCCAAGTTTAAGCAATTTTCCTGTCTCAACTCTCGAGTAGCTGGGAGTACAGGCGTACTCCCACCACACCCGGTTAATTTTTGTATTTATAGTAGAGATGGGGTTTCACCATATGGGTCAGGCTGGTCTCCGACTCCTGACCTCAGATGATCCACCCACCTCGGCTTCCCAAAGTGCTGGGATTACAGGCATGAGCCACTGCACCCGGCCAACTTGCACATTTTAAAATACTTTTAGATTTACAAGAAAGTTGCAAGATAGTAGAGAGTTCTGCCGCACACCCAGGTTCCCCTACTATTAACATACTACATTAGAATGGTTCATTTTTCACAATTAATGAACCAATATTAATACATTATTGTTAATTAAATCCATACTTTGTTTAGATTTTCTTAGTTTTTACCTGAATGTCTTTTTTTTTTTTTTTTTCTGTTCCAGGATCCCATCAGGATGGCATATTGCATTTGGTTGCCCTGTCTCTGTATGCTTTTGTCCGTTCTGGCAGTCTCCTTGCTTTTGATGACTTTGAGAGTTTTGAGGAGTACTGATCAGGTATGTTATAGATTGCCCTTCAGTTGGGATTTGTGTGATGTTTGTCTTGTGATTGGACTAGGGTTATGAGTTTTGGGGAGGAAGAGTAGTACAGAGGTAAACTGCCATTCTCATCACACTAAATCAAGGGCACATCCTATCAATAGGACTCATCTGTGTTGATATTAACTGAACATCTGGCTGAAATTGTGTTTGATAGATTACTGTGAAGCTCCTCTTTTTTTGGTCCCTTTCCAAACTGTACCTTTTGGAATGAAGTCCTTTTGAACAGCCTACATTTAAGAAGTGGGAGTTATGATCCATTTTGAGGGCAAAGTGTCTAATTAAATTATTTGTAATTCTTTGCATAGAAAATTTGCCTCTTCTCTCCTTTTATTTTTTTTTTTCAACTTTATTTTCTTGCTCAGATTGCTTTGGCCATTGGGAGCTCTTTCAGGTGACTTCCATTTCCCCTTGATGTTACCATTGTGTGTGCATTTATTTTAATATTTTTTGTTTGTTTTTAGCACTTCTTTACCTCCTCGCATTGTAGAATACTTCAGGCTCATCTTGTATCTTCCCTACCCCAGCCCTAGAATCTGTAATTTCTAAGAGGAGCTCTGGTTTCTCTTCATGAAAAATGATGTTAGAAACAAAGATCAGGACTTTAGATTTGCTCATTGCTATGGGGCTGTCATTGCTTCTAGGCCTTCTCAGCTGATGGATTAAGGAAATACATGTGTGTGTAGTAGCTATATACGCACATCTGTAAATGTTCCTACATGTGTCCATCTGCATCAACATCAAGCTAAACATGGTTAATACTGATGCCTCCAACTCAATTCCGTTACCCCATGATCATTCTAGTCTCTCTTCCATGTTTGAAACCTCTCACTCCAACAGTGAGAAACCTGGCTCCCACCATCTGCTGTCCATTTACTTAATTGTTCAATTCCAATACACATACAGAGTGGTTTCACAGTCATCCCTGCTGTTCTTTCCCTCCTGTTTTCTGATCTAGAAGGCTTGCATTTGACAATGGTCTGAGTTGAATCTCCAAATGCCTGCCTCCCTTCTTTCCTTCCTTCTTTCCATCTGTCTGTCTGTCCATATATCTATCCATCCCTTTTTCCATTTATCCAGTGAATATACATTTTTAGAGCTAAGTGAGCTCATTGACTTTTAAAACAGGGTTGTCAATGGTAGATTTTGGTGGATGAACTAGTACTACTTATTATAGCAGGCTCTCTTAACTAAATTCTATTAACCAATATGCCGCGTTAACCCGTTTTTTCTGTTCCCCTTGCGAAATGCACTGTTGGTTACTTTCGGCAGATTGAAGCCTTTCCGTGAGCCAGCTACTCTATCACGTTCATGTTCATCTGTTCCCACCACATGAGATTTGCACAAAATGAGAGATAGTTGTATTTATTTCTAAACCTGTTTGACATTTTTTTCATTTTATTTTGTTCTATGATTTAATTAAATATTACACAAACCAATGAAGTTAACCAGTAAAAATTCAGAACTCTGTTGAATACTTTGGAAACTTTCAAAACAGAGTAAAGATGGCTGTTGATTTGGGGTGGGAAAGATAGTTGTAAAAAATTGGAATTTTTTTTTAACCCAGAGAGATTGTTTGCCAATAATGCTTCTCAAGTGTATTTAAGTTCTCATGGGACTTTAAAAAAGCAAATGAAGGAAAATTATGGTAATGTGCTAAGGAAGCCGTTTATGAAGGAGAGAGAATGTGCAACTTTTATTGGTGGTAGACTCAAAGAAAACACCTTGGACTTTTACTGAAGACTCACAATTCATGTACATTTAAATGTTTTTAAATTTTAAAAATTTAAAAAATTTAAAAAATTCAAATTTTAAAAATTTAAATTTTTAAATTTCAAATTTTAAAATTCAAAAAATTAAAAATTTTTTGAAACGTACATTTAAAAATAATTTAAAAATTAACAGGCAGGCCAGGCATGGTGGCTCAGGCCTGTAATCCTAGCACTTTGGGAGGCCGAGGTGGGCGGATCACCTGAGGTCAGGGGTTTGAGACCAGCCTGGCCAACATGGCGAAACCCTGTCTCTACTACAAATACAAAAATAGCTGGGCATGGTGGTGAGAGCCTGTAATCCGAGCTCCTCAGGAGGCCGAGGCAGGAGAATTGCTTGAACCCAGGAGGCTGAGGTTGCAGTAAGCTGAGATTGTGCCACTGCACTCCAGCCTGGGCTACAGAGTGAGACTCTGTCTTAAAAAAAAAAAAAAAAAAAAAATAACAACCAGGCCTGGTGGCTCACACCTGTAATCCCAGCACTTTGAGAGGTCAAGGTGGGTGGATCATTTGAGGTTAGGAGTTTGAGACCAGCCTGGTCAACATTTCACCAACCTGGTGAAATCCTGCTTCTATTGAAAATATGAAAAAATTAGCTGAATATGGTGGTGGATGCCTGTATTCCCAGCTACTTGGGAGGCTGAAGCAGGACAATCACTTGAACCCGGGAGGTGGAGGTTGCAGTGAGCCGAGATCACGCCACTGCACTCCAGCCTGGGTGACAGAGCGAGATTGTCTCAAAAACAAACAAAAAATTAATGTTAAAAAACTTCCCACTTTGAACTGGGCACACTGGCACCTGCCTCAAGCTGAGGAAGGAGGATCACTTGAGCCCAGGCATTCCAGTCTCTAGTGTGCCAGGATCATGTCTATGAATTGCCACTGCACTCTAGTATGGGCAACACAGAGAGATCTTGTTTCTAAAAAACAAAAGGCAACAACAAAAAAACTCTGTCACTTTGATTTATTTTTCTGTGATAAATCATTTATCCTATCTGCTTTGGAGAAGTGGGGTTCTGCATTTCTATTCTTGATGTGTGTTTTGACTTTAACAGACTTTTATAGCTTAGTTTGGAAAACTAGTCATGACTAAATATTTGTGTTCAGAGTCCTAAACAACAGTGGTAAACATTTAAGTTAGCAGCACTGGAGCTTGTGCTGGACATCTTACACCTGCCCCTTCCAATCTATTTCCTTTTTTTTTTTTGATTGTTTTTTTTCTTCCCTCCAATCCACTTTCTACCTTTCTCTCCTCTCGGTGCCCAGGAAGCTGGCCTGTAGAAGTGATGTCGGTGGTGACCCCTTGCCTTCTGGCTTTTAGCTAGATTAGCCTAATGTTGTGTCCCTCTAAGAGACTGGGGAGCTGATGAAAATTGAAGCGTGAAGAGTGGTTCTTCCAATTTTCTTGTTGCAAGGTCACCTATAGCTAAGTATCTCTCCAACAAAATCACTCTTCCTCTCAAGGCAGATTCCTTTACATGAACCTTTCTTTTTGTAGATTCTGGCAGTTGCTTCCTCTCTTCGTTCTTTGACCTAGTGATGGTAACTGCTCCACTGCTTTTAGATTCAGATGACTGCACTATCCCTTTTTCATCTCGACACTCACATTCTGTGGATTAGCCGTTTATGGAGAAACATTCTTCCAATTATTCTGAACACATTCATAGTACATACACTATAGACTGTCTGAAATATAATCTAATGAAAGATAACTACGTTGGAGAGTGGAGGTTGAAAGAACTAGGTTTTTTGTCCAAATGACATCATTACTTATAGGGTGACCACAGATAAATTTCTTAACTTTTTTGAATCTCAGTTTCTTCCTATATGAATTCACTAGCCTACCAAACGACTGGAGGGAAGCGTTCTCATACCTGTGAAAGAGGATAAGCAACTATCACCCTCCTAGTTCTACATTCAGGTAGGGAAGTAAAAGGGAACTAGGGTTTGTTGAGCACATGCCAGGCATTATGTTCGGCATTCTCACATCAGACTCACAACTGCTCCATGATATATGGTGTTATTCCCATTTCATCAGTCATGAAACTGAGGCTAAGAGCTCCCAGGTTGGTCACGCAACTAAACTGTCAGTTTCTTTATCAGACCAATTGCTGGTTCTATCCCCAGTATCCAGCATGTTCAGCAGAGGCAGGTGCTTATGAATGTCTGCAGGAAGAATGGATATGGGAGGAAAGAAAAGGAGGCAGGATTTGGATCCAATTCTGAAGGACTCCAAAACCACCCTAGTGTGGTTAACAAAACATAATTCCTAATATTAAATAGATGAAAAAAAACTCTTTTCAATTTTGTTGTGGACTAAATTATGATCTCTTCTTGTATATTTACATCTATGTGACTTAGATTTAATGAGTTAATATTTATCAGGAAAACACCCACTGATAGATGGAATGGCACAAAGGTATAGATAGATATTGCCGGAATGTATGAGATCGTAATCCTCCCAGACTAGAATGCTATTGCCTGTAAAGCACAGAGAATATTGCTGGACCTACTTAGCTATCTTGACTGATAACAACCTTAAATAATAGGCATATACCAATTTTCCTTAGAGACTTATTGGCCTATTTTTGTTTAAGCATTTGTGTCTTTTTTGCTGAGGACTGAGACTGGGAAGTAGGTATGACTTTATTATATCTTATGTGAAATCATGCTTCATTTGTCATGTATATTTAACCCATTTGTATTTCAAAAGCGTTTTTTGCTTTAGCATTTTGGAATTTAAATGAATTTGTTACCTTGCACATGTCATTGATTTTCTAAATTTTGTTAATGAACCTTAACTGCCTTCCAAAGCAAGTCAAGTTTTCCAGGCTGTCCTCTCATGACAATCTCTTCATCTGCCTAGATGATCATGATATGGATAATTAAGCTGAGGATCACATTGTTTTCTACTGATAGCACTTCAAGTGGTGATTTGGCTGTTGTTGCTTGTATAAACACATGGAAGTATCATGTAAAAGTTTGTCATTTTCTCTTAGATATTTATGCACATGTAAGTATACATATATATGCACATATGTGTACACGTGTATGTGTGCATTTCTTCCTGTTACTCATTTTTTATAATTTTATCTTTTATTGTTGATTCAGAGGGTACACGTACAAGTTTGTTACCTGGGTATATTGCGTGATGCTAGGGTTTGGGATCCAAATGATCCTGTCACCTGGGTAGTGAACGTCATCCCCAAGAGGTTTTCAACTCCTCTCCAGTTCCCTTCTACCCACTTCTATCAGTCTCCAGTCTACTGATGCTATCTTTTTTTTTTTTTTGGCCTTGAGGCAGGGTCTTGCTTTGTTACCCAGGTGGGAGTTCAGTGGCATGATCACAGCTCATTACTGTCTCAACCTCATTACTGCCTCAACCTTCTGGGATCAAGCAGTTCTCCCACCTTGGCTTCCCAAAGTGCTGGGATTACAGGTTTTCACCACCATGCCGGGTGTATTGATGCCATCTTTGTGTCTGTGAGTGCGCAGTGCTTACCTCCTACTTATGAGTGAGCACATGTGGCATTTGGTTTTCTGTTTCTGTGTTAATTCACTTAGGATAATGGCTTCCAGCTGCATCCATGTTGCAGCAAAGGATATGATTTTGTTCTTTTATATGGTTGCATATTTCATGATGTGTATGTACCACATTTTCTTTATCCAGTCCACCATTGATGGGCACCTAGGTTGATTGCATGTTTTTGCTATTATGAATAGTGCTGTGATGAACATACGAGTACATGTGTCTTTTTAGTATAGTGGTCTATTTTCCTTTGGATATATACACAGTAATGGAATTGTTGGGTTCAACAGTAGTTCTGAGTTCTTAGAGAAATCACCAAACTGCCCTCCACCATGGCTGAACTATTTACATTCCCACCAACAGTGTATAAGTGTGGCCTTTTCTCTGCAACCTTGTCAGCATCTTCTGATGTTTTTTATTTTTTTCTTTTTTGACAGAGTCTTACTCTGTCACCCAGGTTGGAGTGCAGTGGTGCGATCTCAGTTCACTGTAACCTCTGTCTCCAGAGTGCAAGCGATTCTCATGTCTCAGCCTCCCAAGTGGCTGAGATTACAGGTGTGTGCTACTACACCCCACTAATTTTTGTGTTTTTAGTAGAGATGGGGTTTTACCATGTTGACCAGGCTTGTCTTGAATTCCTGGCCTCAAGTGATCCCTCTGTCTTTGGCTCCCAAAGTTTTGGGATTACAGGCAAGAGCCACCATGCCTAGCCTGTTTTTTCCTGTTTTTTTCACTTTTTAGTAATAGCCGTTGTGACTGGTGTAAGAGGGTATCTCATTGTGGTTTTGATTTGCATTTCTCTGATGATTAGTGATGTTGATTGAGCACTTTGTCATATGATCATTGGCCATTTGTACATTTTCTTTTGTAAAGTGTTCATGTCCTTTCCCCGCTTTTTGATAGGGTTGTTATTTTTTGTTTGTTGTGTTGTTTAAATTCTTTATACATTCTAGATATTAGACTTTTGTCAGAGGTATAGTTTGCAAATATTTTCTTCCATTCTGTAGGCTGTCTGATTACTCTGTTGATAGTTTCTTTTGCTGTGCAGAAGTTTAGTTTAATTATGTCCCATTTGTCAATTTTTGTTTTTATAGCAATTGCTTTTGAAGACTAAGTCATAAATTATTTCTAAGGACCAATGTCCAGAATGCTGTTTCCTAGGTTGTCTTCTCGGATTCTTGTAATTTGAGGTCTTACATTTAAGTCTTTAATCTATTTTGAGTTAATTTTTCTATATAGTGAAAAGTAAGGGTCCAGTTTTATTCTTTTGCATGTAGGTAGCCAGCTATTCCAGCATCATTTATTGAAAAGTGAGTCCTACCCCCATTGCTTAATTTTGTTGACTTTGTTGAAGATCAGATGGTTGTAGGTGTGTAGTTTTATTTTTGGGTTCTCTCTTCTGTTCCGCTGGTCTTTGTCTGTTTCTGTACCAGTCCCATGCTGTTTTAGTTACTTTAGCCTTATAGTATAGTTTGAAGTCAAGTAATGTGACTACCTCTAGCTTTGTTCTTTTTTGCTTAAGATTGCTTTAGCTATTTGGAATCTTTTTTGGTTCCATATGAATTTTAGAATAGTTTTTTTCTAATTCCGTGAGAAATGACTTTGGTGGTTTGATAGGAATAGTGTTGAATCTGTAGATTGCTTTGGGCAGCATGGCTATTTTAATGATATTGTTCTTCCAATTCATAAGCATGGAATGCTTTTTCATTTGTTTGTGTCATCTATGATTTTTTCTTCAGTGTTTTGTAGTTCTCCTTCTAGAGATCTTTCCTCTCCTTGGTTACATGTATTCCTAGGCATTTTCAAATGGCTATTGTAAATGGGATTGCATTCTTGACTTGCCTCTTACCTTGAATGTTATGAATGTATAGAAATGCTAGTGATTTTTGCACATTGATTTTGTATCTTGGAATTTTACTGAAGTCATTTATCAGTTCCAGTAGACTTTTGGCAGAGTGTTTAGGGTTTTCTATGTATAGGATCGTATAACCAGTGAAGACAGATAGTTTGACTTCTTTTCCTATTTGGATGTCTTTTATTTCTTTATCTTGTCTGATTGCTCTGGCAAGGACTTCCAGTACTATGTTGAATAGGAGTGGTGAGAGTGGGCATCCTTGTCTTGTTCCAGTTTTCACGTTGCTATTTTTAAGTTATTTGCTGAAAAGTAACTTCATCTCTTGTGTAGATACTGTACACAAAGTAAAGATAGTTCATGACTATCTTAAATGCTCCTCAAGCGAATGTTAAAATTTAATGGCTCGTCACTAATGACTACCTTTTTTTGTTCAGAATTTTGCTTAGGCTAAGAACTTGAGAGTTTAGCAGTGGTGAGAAACTTGAAACAGATCTTGCGAGTATTAGGTCTGTGGAGAAGTTCTAAGGCAAACACCAAAAAAAACTGACAAATTTTCCTGTTAGTTCTGTTGCATTTACATGATGGGTTGTCAAATAAGAGGGCATTAATATGATAATTTAGTTTCATATTAATCAAATTCTGCTTTATTGCCATCACAAAACTTTCTCAGGTCATGATCCAGCAGGTCTGTTTCTTAAATATGGTTTTATAATGTCTATGTGAGGTAATTAATATTAATTGTGGCTTCCCTTGGTGTTATATTATCCACTGCTATTTGTCATTTGCTCTAAATTCTGTGGTTGGAATTCACTGTGTTTCTGAAGTGTGTACTAATACACATTCTTGAGTTACAGTCCACCATCTTGAGAGATATAGTTGCCATTTGGCCTCTGGGCAGTAGTCCAGGAACAAAAATGTTCACTGATCTTATAATGTAATTTTAAAATTTGTGGTCATAAACTTTTCTCTGTGGGAATTTGTTGGATTCTTTTTTTTAATCCCTAAGGTTTAGTTTCCTTCTAAAAATTGGAGGAAATACTGGTACCTACCTCATAGAATTGTTGTTAAGATTAAATGTGCTAGTGTGTTTAAGATAGTGAGCCTGATGTGTGGCATTTAGTAAGTGCTAAGTAAATGCCATCCACTAAAGCCATTAGTACTCTCAGAATTAGGTAATATGCTATAGCAAAACTCACACTCATTTTAATTTGCCAATGTGAGCATTTGTGTTCCCCTACCTTAAAATTTTTTTCCCCCTGAACAATGCCTAGCCCTGGACCTCAGCATCAGGTAATAAGTAGCAATCTCTGAAAGGTTCATTAATTTTTAGAGGCCACTAATGCATCATTGAGTAAACTGGCTCACTGAGCTCCCTGAATGATATCCTAGAAGAGTTAACAGTTTTCCAAGAGGGAAAAGTAGTTTAATCCCTTCTCACTAGTATTTTCAGACCCATTAATCTCTAAGTAATGGTAAGGCTTCCATGACAGCTTGAGCAGTACACTAGTTTTTAAATTCTTTCTCCAAAGGGCCTATTATGGCTATGTCATTGAGTTGTTTGTTCTTTGGTTTCCATTAAAGAGAGTAATTCCAGTAAAGGTTAAAAAAGGGCCCCTCTCTCTGTCTCATGTTGCCTTTCTGTTATCTGACTCAATATTTACTGATTATGAAAAAAGTTAATCAAAAAGTTTAATAAAAGTTAAATAAAGGTCTGAAATAAAATGAAAAGCATAGCATCTGTCAAAGGCTTAAAGGGCATTGTGGTCCTATTTATTTACTTATTTATTTATTTTTCTGTCAGTGTATGCAGCTAAAGAAAAGGACTGATTATCACAATAACTCCTAGATTGTAATTGGGAAGGAAAAAAAAAAAGAAAGAGAAGAGGACTGTTTTTCAGATGAAACAAATTTTTAGGGTATCCATTCTGCCATATTGCTGGAAATGAAATTTATGAAATCAAAAAGGAAAGTTGCTTATGAATTAGTAACTTTTGAAGATTCAGTACCAAATATGAGCTATAGTATGTTTGCCTGTTTGTTAGAATGAGTGATCATTATTTCTTTCTCACTTCATCTTACTTCGCCTGTGAAATAGTAAAAGATTATTTCTACAAATCCACAGCCCCTTAGAAAGAGGGCTCTGCAGATTGCAGCTATTGAAAGCTTAGCATTTAGCATTTCACCTTGGCTTCATGTGTGTTGGTCACTCTTTTTCACATAAGTGGACAATTGCCTGATAGGCAATTAACTCCCACCTAGATTTCTAGGTAAAACTTTACCAATGACAATCATCTCAGAGCTCTTTTGTACAAAAACTTCAAGATTAATAGGATTCATCTAGTTCCATCCTGGTTGAGAGAGGGACTTACTTTGGGGTTTACTAGATTAAAACCCCAGATCTTATGAATTATTTCAGAGGAAGCTAGTCTTCAGTGCTGATTATAATTTTAATTTATAGTAAAACTTGCTAAATGTTGGAGGACCCAACCACTTGAAGACTGCTGTAAGGAGAGAATATTGTGACATGTCTGCAGAAGGTTCTGCCCAAGGTCCTACATTACTCTGGGAAATGCTTACTTTATTTTATCCTGGTCTTTTCCAGTTACACCTGATCTTGGTAAGGTTTCTTTTTCTTTGCTCTTGGCCAGACTACCATGCTCTACATCATTAACCCTAAACTCTGGGGAACTGATCCCCTGACAGCATCTTTGATATTAGATTAGATCCCTTCCAGGCTGCATTTAATTGACTGAGTTCCTAGGGGGAATAACTGCTCCTGTTCCCTGTCTCTGTTTTACCTGGCCACTCTTCTTTAGTAGCTGGCTTGCAAATTCACTGTGTTTCCATGAAGAAGGAAGTGCGACAGATAAAACAAATGCTTATGATTCTGAATCCCTTTTTTTTTCATTCTAATAACATCACTACAGTCACACCTGTCAATGAGCTCCTTTGTTCTTTCTGAATCCTCCTCCTCCAAGTAATAAGACAGTGGCCACTTTCCTCTTATGTCCTTCACATTGCACCTTATATATTTTTTTGAAAGCAAAAGATAAGAGAATACCGGTAATTAAAGTACCCGTTCTTTTTCCTTGGCTTTAATGTCTTCACTTCTGTTTTTAATCTTTTAAATCATTTATTTTTAAATAATTTTATATTCTGAATATTTTTGTTGCTCTTTCTTTTTCTTGCAAAGATAAACAAAATGACCTTGTTTTTCCCCAAATATAGAAGATATGCTCAATGTGAAAACTTCAAACATAGAAATATGTAATATGGACAGTGAAAGATAGCCTTAATAATAATCTTTCTCCTTCCCCTGCAAAAAAGCTAATCTTTATTTTTTGGTGGGTAGTCCTTCGGATTTTTCTATGTATATAATGTCAATTTTTGATGGTAACATTACTCTTCAACAATTAAAAAATAAGTTTGGTAGGTAGTTGTTAAAATTCATTCCTATTCCTTCCCTAAGACATATCCAGAGGCTCTTAGGCAAACATGCGAGTTCACAATTGTAGATTTATAATTGGTTGAAATGTTAAAATCTGATTTGGTCAAGTCACTGAAATCCCTCCTTCTAAGGTCCTTCTGTGTTCAGAATTGGTTCCTTCCGGTGGGTTCTTGGTCTCGCTGACTTTAAGAATGAAGCTGCGGACCCTCGTGGTGAGTTTACAGTTCTTAAGGATGGTGTGTCCAGAGTTTGTTCCTTCAGATGTTCAGATGTGTCTGGAGTTTCTTCCTTCTGGTGGGTTTAGGGTCTTGCTGACTTCAGGAGGGAAGCTGCAGACCTTTGCAGTGAGTGTTACAGCTCTTAAAGGTGGCATGTCCAGAGTTGTTTGTTCCTCCCAGTGGGTTTGTGGTGTTGCTGACTTCAAGAGTGAAGCTGCAGACCTTCACGGTGAGTGTTACAGCTCATAAAGGTAGTGTGGACCCAAAGAGTGAGCAGCAGCAAGATTTATTGCAAAGAGTGGAAGAACAAAGCTTCCACAGTGTGGACGGGGACCCTAGCGGGTTGCCACTCAGGTGGCCAGCTTTTATTCCCTTATTGGTCCCACGCACATCCTGCTGATTGGTCCATTTTACAGAGTGCTGATTGGTCCATTTTTACAGAGTGTTGATTGGTGCATTTACAAACCTTTAGCTAGACACAGAGCGCTGATTGGTGCATTTTTACAGAGCGCTGATTGGCGTATTTACAAACCTTCAGCTAGACACAGAGCGCTGATTGGTGTGTTTTTGCAGAGTGCTCATTGGTGCGTTTACAAACCTTTAGCTAGACACAGAGTGGTGATTGGTGTGTTTTCCCAGAGTACGGATTGGAGTGTTTACAAACCTTTAGCTAGACACAGAGCACTGATTGGTGTGTTTACAATCCTCTAGCTAGACAGAAAAGTTCTCCAAGTCCTCACCTGATCCAGAAGCTTAGCCGGCTTCACCTCTCACTTCTATTGCCACAGTGGAGCTCTGAGATGTTACATGAGGTGTTACACGCTGTGGAAGCTTTGTTCTTTCGCTCTTTGCAATAAATCTTGCTGCTGCACACTCTTTGGGTCCACACTACCTTTACATGTGTTCTCTGATGTCACAAGCTGTTGATCCTAGCTTCTTTGTTTCTTGCCCTTGGCCTTAGTTCTTCTTGATGTGACTTCCCTTGACATGATAGCTCAGGGCTAAGATCACACAGACCTGTTAAGTTTGGGCTTTGCTATGTGCTACCTGAGCTACATACTACATGTCCTTATCTTCAAAACAGGAAGAATGCTGATTACTGTGGTTGCTAATTCCTGAGTTTCCTTTCGTGTCTGAATAATCATAATTAAGTGATTACGAGAGACCCACCTGCAAAGCACTAGTTCCCTTTCTCTTTCAGGAAGAAATAGAGCGCTGAGGTGTAGGTAAGCCAGGCAATTGAAAGGTGCACCTCCCAACTCCATGTAAACTGTGCCTCACCCAGAGCCATACTGTTTTAGTTCCCATTGGCCTCATGTTCTGTGCTATGAGAACTTTAATCTTTTAGAGTTTCATTTTTTTTTCTCCTGATATAAGGAAATGGATTAGTCATACTTTAGGCCCAGGGCTTTTAAATATTTTTAAACATTTTTGTTTATTATTAAATTGACAAAAGTTGCATATATTTATTGTATACAACATGTTTTGAAATATGTAAACATTGCAGAATGGCTAATTGCAGCCAAACTAATTAGTATATGTGTTACCTCACATGCTTATCCCTTTTTTTTTTGTGATGGGAGCACAAAATCTACTCTCATAGCAATTTTCAGATTTACAATAAATATATTGCTATTACCTATAGTCAGAATGTTGTACAATAGATCCGTTGAGTTTATTTCTTTCATCTTACTAAAATTTTCTTTCATTTGACTAATATTTCACCACCTATCCGCCAGCCCCCATCTCAGCCTTTGGTATTCACTTTCTACTCTCCACTTCTATTAGTTTAACTTTTTTACATTCCATATGTAAGATCGATCATATGGTATTTGTCTTTCTGTGCCTGGATTATTTCACTTAACATAATGTCCTGTAGGTACATCTATACTGTTGCAAATGACAGGATTTTCTTCTTTTTAAAGTCTGAGTAGTATTCCATTGTGTGTATACAGCACATTTCCTTTATCCATTCATCCGCTGACAGCCAAGATATAGTTAATTCCATATCTTGTATGGTAAGTGCCTATTGTGAATAATGCTTCCACAAACAGGGGAGTGCAGACATCAATTCAAAATACTAATTTCATTTCCTTTGGATGTCTACCCAGTAGTGGCATAGCTGGATTATATAGTGGTTCTATTTTTAGTTTTTTGAGGAACCACCATACTGTTTCCCATAATGGCTGTACTAATTTACATTCCCACCAACAGTGCACATCCTGTTCTCCTTTTCTCCACATCCTAATGCTTGTCGTCTTTTGTCTTTTTGATAATAGCCATTCTACTAGGTGTTACATGATATTTCATTGTAGTTTTAATTTGTGTTTTTCTGATGATTAGTGATGTTGAAATCATTTACATGTCCTTTTTTATTTTTAGAAATATCTATTTAGACCCTCTGTTCTTTTTTTAGCTGGATTATTTGTTTTCTTATTATGGAGTTGTATGGGTTTCTTATGTATTTTCGGTATTAACGCTTTATCAGATATCTTGTTTGCAATTATTTTCTCCCATCCTTTAGGTTGTCTCGTTACTCTGTTGTTTGTTTCCTTGGCTGTGTAGGGGCATTTTAGTTTGATGTAACCCTCTTTGTTTATTTTTGTTTGTTTGTTTGTGCTTTGAGGTTCCTATCCAAAAAAGTATTTGTCCAGATCAGTGTCATGGAGCTTTTCTTCTATGTTTTTTTTTTCAGTTGTTTTACAGTTTCTTTTATTACATTTAAGTCTTTAATCCACATTGAGTTGACTTTTGTATATGGCATGAGATAAGTGTATATTTCATTTTTCTACATGGGGGTTTTCAGTTGTTCCAAGACCGTTTATTAAAGATATTGTCCTTTCCCAAAGGTCCAGTGTATGTGTCCTTGGCACTTTTGTCAAAAACCAACCAGTCATAAATGTGTGGTTTTGTTTCTGAGCTCTCTGTTCCATTGATCAGTGTATCTTTTTTATGCCAGTATCATGCTGTCTTGATCATTATAGATGTGTAGTATATTTTGAACTTGGGTAGTGTGATACCTATAGTTTTGTTCTTTTTGCTCAAGATTGCTTTGACTATTTGGGGTTTTTTGTAGTTTCATACAAATTTTAGAATTGTTTTTCTATTTCTGTGAAGAATGTCATTGGAATTTTGATAGGGATTGCTTTGAATCTGTAGATCACTTTGGGTAATAGTGACATTTTAACAATATAATTCTTTCAAACCATGACCATGAAAAATCTTTCCATTTATCTGTATCTCCTTTGATTTATTCCACCAGGTTTTAATGTAAAGTTTTCAGTGTACAGGGCTTTCACCTCCTTGGTTAAATTTGTCCATAAGCATTTTTTTTTTTTTTTTTTGTCGCTGTGTTAAATGAGGTTATTTTCTTGATTTATTTTTTTGGATTGCTTATTACTTGTGTATAGAAATGCCTTTGAGTTTTGTATACTGATTTTATATCCTGAAACTTTGTTGACTTATTTTATTAGTTCTTACAGGTGTTTTGGTAGAGTATTTAGGGTTTTCTATATAGAAGATCATGTTGTCTGCAAACAGGAACAATTTAATATCTTTCTTTCCAATTTGGATGTCTTTAATCTCTTTCTTTTGTCTAATTGCTCTGGCTAGGACTTCCAGTACTATGTTAAACACAAATGGTATGTGTAGGCATCCTTGTCTTGTTCCTAATCTTAGAGGTCCAGTACTTTTGATGATGACTTGGCAGGTATGCCGATGAATTAAAAAAGGTTTTTGTGCCATCCTACTGAACACTGCCAGAGTAATACTGTCACATATTAACTTTGTTTGCTGATTCTCTAAATAAGATAAAGTAGTTGAGCCAATTATATCAGCTTCTATTTTTTTTCTTGGGTCTTAGGATAAAATAATCCCTTGAAAAATCTTTCCTACCCTTCCTTCTGGCATGTTAACCTTAGAGGAGAGGCGCCAAGGAGAAGCTGGTTCTGCTCAGGTGGACAGAAGTTGGGAGAAACCCTTTAAACTCTGAGCTCTAGTTTGGAATCTGGAGATGTAAAAGTTTTATTAAATCTGTAACTGAGCAGCTTAGTGGCTTAGCCTTGAACTACATTTTAAAACTCCTTTTTTCTTTTCCCCCTTTTCCTCCTCACTGCCCAGTCTCTAGATATAACTTTGAGATAAACTGCATATGTGTTATCTTTCATCTTGAAATGCAGCCTCAGAATGTGCTGTGAACCTCCACTCCCTTTCCTTTTCCATTCTGTACTCCTATGCCTTATGCACATTTATTTACCTAGATGCTTGTTAAGCACACACCATGCTCACTTATCCGGTCATATATTTCCTTAGAAGCTTCAGAGGTTGGATCCTGATAGGGACCAGACACTTCTTTCCAACAAAAGATTACTTCAAGGCTGGAACCCGCTCCCAGCTAAACGGTGGCTATAAGATTGACTGCAATTAATTCATAGCCTGGTGGGATCCATGATGACATCCTCCCCTCACCAAATGGAACAATAATTCAATATGAGCCATTGGAGCAAGTCATGCCACCTGGTACCTCCTATTCCCCCTTACTTCTTCTGCATTCCAAACCCTTTCTTTAAAAACCCCTACACTCCCTCCACAAACTGAAGAGTGGAACTGCTTTCTACTCTTCCCTTTGCTAGCACCAATGATAAAGAAATCTCGCTCTTTTTAAAATCACAACTCACTATTATTTTAACTTCTTTCTACAAGCAGCCAGCAGCCAGACCCTTTGCCAGTCACATCCACTACATCAAGACAAAACTCCAAGACCCTGCTCAAGTCCTTTAGCTCCTCCCAGGATGGGGAAGATGTTTCTAGAAAAATCATAACATCAGGCCAAAGACAAGCTACATCCATCCCAAAGCATGACATGCCCAATTATTGAAACTGATAATGGAAGAATATGAGGGTGAAGGAGACCTGGAGACTGGTGATATTACTGTGTTTTCTTTTTTGTTTTAATGCACCAAATAAGTGAGATCTCCTCTCTTTTGTGTCCAGCTTAGAAGCTGCTTAATTTGCTTAAGTCGTATGGGTGATCTAGGGAAAGTTAATGGAAGTGAGAAATGATTGCGGTGAGCCCACTTGACCCATTGTGCAACACCGGCAGCACCTGGTACCTGTAAGCATTTGGGAAATGATTGCTTTCTTCATGCTGGATGGTCCTGGCACCTCTCAGGGGCTGCTTGTTGCCCCATTCGTTTCTTTTCCTAAACCTCAAATGATTCTTGTCATTCCTCTGAAACTAAAGTTATCCCTTTGTTGTCATCTCTCCTGTCCTTATCTGTGGTGACTTGGTTATTCCTAAAGCCAATGATGTTGAGTCCCCTGAAATGGGGATAAGAGGAGTGTTCTGTTCACAAGCATTAATAATTTTTAATTAGCCTCCTCAGTGGGCACCCTTTATGTTGCAACTTTTTATTTTCTTTTCTAATTTTTTAATTATTCCTAACCTTGAAAAAGTCAAGAATGATTCTTCTTGGGGCTGTGTTGGAGAGTACCTCAAATAGCATCATCCAATTTCATCTTTAAAATTCCTTCTCCATTTCACCTAATCAGTTTTGAGATAGGATTAAATTAAATTAAATATATTCAGTCCTCTTCTACTTTTGGATGACTGTGATTTATTCACATATATTTATTTCATGTCTATTATATGCCAAGCATTCTTTTCATATTTAGGAAAAAAAAAAAAAACCTCTCCAGCCCTAATGAGGTACTTAAAATAGTAGGAGAAATAGATAGGATGATCAGAGGAGGTGATATTTGACCATGAACTTGTATGAAATGCAGGATCACTCCATATGAAAGCCCTAGGTTAAGAGAGTTTCAGGAAGGAAACAGAGAATAAGACTAAGCCAGAAATGAGCCTACTGTATTCACACCACGGCCTTGGAGGTCAGGGACGCTGAATTGAGTGAGAGGAGGTCATGGTGGCCCCGAAGAGTCTGGAGTGATAGCCACAAACAGACTGTACAGGACTCTGTAGGCCATGGCCAAGAGTTTGTATCTTAAATCTGTTAAGGAACGTTCTCACTTATTTAAGAATTTCTATTCCAAAGTTGTCAGCAGAATTTGTCTCATCATCTTTTCTCCCTGGAGATCCATCAGGGTTTCTTATATGATGCCATATCTCACTGATTCTGACATAAAATAATAAAAGGTGAAATCTTTTTTCATTTTTATGTCTCTAAATTTGGGATATGAGCTGCAGCTGAGAATGCCTTGGCATAGTGCCATAGTTTGACCTCACTTGTCTTTCTTAGCGGTAAAGAAAATAATGGGGCATCTTATAACTGAAGATGTCTTAATTTGGGTGAAATATGGTATGTCCAGGACTCCAAAATGGTTCACAACTGACATCTCTCACATCTCTCTGGCTACATGGTGACCTTGTAGAACAGAACCACACTGGTAAACATTGAGGTAATTTCTTACAATGTCTCCCAATCATTTAGACTCAGGTATCAGTCATACTTCTAATTATGAATTTTCAAGATAATACTGATGAGAAACAGGAATGTAATGATGGCTCTGGGACTGTGATGCTATATATATATCTTTTTTTTTCTTCTTTCTCTCTGTTGCCCAGGCTGGAGTGTAGTAGTGTGATCTTGGCTCACTGCAGCCTCTATCTCCCGGGTTCAAGCAATTCTGCCTCAGCCTCCTGAGTAGCTGGGAATACAGGAGCATGCCATCATGCCCAGCTAATTTTTGTATTTTTAGTGGAGATGGAGTTTCACCATGTTGGCCAGGACGGTCTTGATCTCCTGACCTTGTGATCTGCCTGCCTCGGCTTCCCAAAGTGTTGGGATTACAGGCGTAAGCCACTGTGCCTGGCTTATGTATGTTTTTGTCCATGGCTCCATTAAACTTCCATAGTCCTTATTTAGATGTTACGTGGTTTAGGTCTCAGGGAACAAAGTCTCATTCCTGTCCTCCTTTCACCTGCCCCAGGGCAGAACTCCCATCTTCCCCGTACCTATCTGATTGCAGGTTTTAACACTCTTCCCAGAGAGGGTCCTACCTCTGGGAAGGAGGAAAGAATGCTGACATCACGAAGTCTCCATAAAACTCAAGAGGACCAGGTTTGGGGAGCTTCTGGGTAGCTGAACACGTGGAGGTTCCTGGAGGGTGGTGTACCCAGGGAAGACATGGAAGCTTCCAGCCCTTTCCCCGTACTTCACCCTACACATCTCTTCATCTGTATCCTTTGTAATATCCTTAAATCAGTAAACATAAGTGTTTCTCTGAGTTCTATGAGCCACTCCAGCAAATTAACCCAACCCGAAGAGGGAGTTGTGGTAACCTCAACTTGAAACAGTTGGTCAGAAGTTCTGGAGGCCTGGACTTGTGACTGGTGTCTGGGGGTGTGAGAGGCAGTCTCCCCACGAAGTCTGTGGAATCTGACACTCTCTCCAGGTAGATGGTGTCAGAATTAAATTGGAGGACATCCAGCTGATGTCTGCTGCTTGGTATGTGGGAGAAAGAGGCTCCCACATTTGGTCAGAGTCTTCTGTGTTGATGATTGTTGCTGTGGTGGTGTGAGAATAGGGGGAAAATGTGGTTTGAGATTTTTTTTCCTACACAGAACATAATGTGCTTATGTGCAGAGCTAACTGGGCCACAAAGGAAATGAACATACTACCCTGATTCACTAACCAACTAAACTAAATAAATAATGAAACATCTGTGGATATGGCACATTCTTCTAGTTTTTGACAACTTTGGTGATTCCTGTCTTCTCTCCTGAGGTCTTAAGACCATGCACAGGGGTCTCTACCTTTTAAATGAATGTTTGGAGTGCCCATGTTAAAATGATTTTTGCTTTCTTCCTATAGTGCAACTGCAGAGCTCCTTGAGGGCAGGTACTGTGTCATTTGTTTCTGTATTTTTAGTGCCTACTAGAAATGCCTTGCTCATGGTAGACATTCAGTAAAAATT
The DNA here is from genome assembly GCF_047675955.1 of Chlorocebus sabaeus. NCBI lineage: Eukaryota > Metazoa > Chordata > Mammalia > Primates > Cercopithecidae > Chlorocebus > Chlorocebus sabaeus. Next base: position 18,671,227 of record NC_132926.1, on the reverse strand, counting down.
AAGTAGATGTCAAGAGTTCATCACTTCAAGGAGCTTATGTTCCAAAGAAAAGCTTGTTCTTAGCATATTGAAAACTTGCACAGATTCCTCGTTTACTACGACCAAAGATGTATTTTCTACAACTCAGAAATAAAAGTCAAGTGGCTATCTTTATGATTTTTTATAACTGACTTCATCTTGTTCTTGGATTCTCATTTAAGCAGGCAACAGAAAGTATTTAAACTTTATGTTTAAAGTTAATTCAAACTCTTCAGGTATAAAAACAATCTTCTTTGGATAAATATTCAGTTCAAAGTTTGGCAACTTGTCAGGCTGATTTTTCTCTTCTTGGGCAGCTTTCCTTCTTTCTTCTGTGATGACATCATGCGGAGAGTGACCTTGGTTCAAATTACCTACTATTTCCTGGCTGGCTCCAATGAAATGTTAGTTTATCAATTCACTGGGTGTTCTTGGCAAGTGATACTAAGACATGGCATGTTGCACCTGATCTTTTGGGGGATTTTATATTGGTCCCAAGCTGCCAGGGTGTGAGAAGACCCAGGCCCAGCAGAGAGTCCATGCCTATGTATTCCAGCTGACACTAGCCTCAGCTAAGGTGTCTGGTACAAAGCCAGCATTGACTGCCAGACATCTGAATGAGTGAGCCTTCTGATGCTTCCAGATTTCAGCTCTCAAGTCTTCCAGCAGAGGTTGCAGACAGCAGGGAGCAGGGACAAGCCATTCCTGCTGTGTGTGCCCTGTTCAGATTTCTGAGCCACAGAATCCACGAACATAACGAATGGTTGTTTTATGCCCCTAAATTTTGAAATAATTTGTTATTCAACCTTTTCCCCCTCTTTTGTCTGCCTCCTCTTCTTCAAATAAATTATTTTAAAGACTTGGAATATTTGGAGGGCAGTCTTAAAAATAGGACCATTTCTTCAAAACCATACTAATTAGTATTTTAATCATGGGGTCCTTTGAAAATGCGTTAGAGAAAAGCATTCACTTTTTTTTTTTTTTTTTAAAAAAAAGAACTTTTGTTAGAGCCAAATTATATAAGAGATTTTTTTTTTTTTTTAAACTCAGGACAATTCCACCAGCTTCACCTAAGGCCAAAAGCTATTTTCATTAGAGAAAAAAATGTTTTTCATTTCCTCAAATGGTAATATGTGCACCCAAGTAAGTACAAAGTTGAAAGTCAAAAGTTGTGGTACAGCTGGCTGCATTGCTTGATCTCTATCTGAATGTTAGTGGCATGATTATTGGAGTTTGCTGTCACAGCAGGGTGGGGGGACAACGTGGCAGCATCAAAAGGAAATTACATTTGCTAAAAAATATGGGTGAAAATGTCTTCAGCAATTACCATAGGTCATCTCTGCTGCACACAGCAAATGGCAGAGAAAAAGGGCTTCATGTGGGAGGAGCAGAGAGGAGGGTTAGAACGGTGCTGTTGTGATGTGTGGAATCAAAAGGGACCCCCCGTCAAGCAGGCTTGCAGCAAACAGCAATATTAGTAGAATGGGCTGTAATAAATTACCAGTAGTTTTTAAGATTTCTTTTTTGTTCTTTCAGGTCAGCAAAAATGCCATAATCTTTCCTTGCTTTGTGTTGTCTGCACTTCCCTTTTAGATCCAGATGACTCCCATTCTATTCCAGCCGGCTGCCTTTAGATTTTTGAATTAGCACTCAATGTATTTTAATTCAATTTGGGAACTAATGGATGCCTGAACTTATTTAGCCCATCCATTCAAGCATCTTGAAGTGCAATTTTGATTGAGGCAATTTTTCCAATTACAATTTTAATTCTTCATTTTTCTTTATGTCTCTCAAAAATTAAACTCTGCTTCATTGATGACTGGGAAATTCTAGGTAAGCAGTCTAGGAAAGTTAAATATAAATGGCTCTTCCAAATATTTTTTCCCAGTATGGTGGAACAGATAAATATTAAATAATGTTGGATTTTTGTAGATTATAACAGCCTGGTGTTCAACTCACCATATTTTTAACCAGATTTTATGGGTAGTCTGGGGGTCAAACTGTGTTTTCTCTAATCAGAAAAACAACAACAACACAGGAAACAAAGACCCAACCTGTCATGGTTAACCTACCAGACAGGTGTTTCTCTTGTTACCTTGCTCCCAAGGGTTTTAAAAGGGTTCATATAGTTGCATTTAAGGACAAACTCAGTAGCTTTCCACTTCAATAAGGTAAGTATATATTCCCTATGTCATTTTGCTTTGCTTTTTGAAAGCGTCTTCCTTCACACTGGGAGAGAGATGCTTGATGCCAAAATAGAAATCAAGATATCACTCTCTCCACAATGAGAAGGAAAGGTTGTTTTCCTGTTACTGAGATCAAAATGTCTGGACAGCCTTTCCATTAACAGCCATGTTTAATCACCTAAAGTGGATAGTGGTAGCTCTTTCTTGGTCATCTCAGCAAACTTTCTCATCTCCCCTTTCTTGATAATGCACTAAGGACCCTGAATACAGGAATGGCCAGAGTGGGGGTCAGGCCTTGGTTCTATTATCCATCTCTCTAGCAATAGAAATAGAAAAGCCTGGGCTCGTGACCTGTGCAAAGACCAATAGACACCTTAAGTGATGTCAGCTTGTAGACACTGAGAGAAAGAGGCTTGCACGTTTTGATAGGAGTATTTGTTTTGGCTAAGGTCCCTATGTTTCCTGTCATTCTGACTAACCCATTTCAGTTAGAGGACATGACGCATAAATGCAAGGAGAAACAGTGTTGCAATAATGAAAGATGGATGTGGGGAGAGCATTTGTGTCCCAACAGCACGAAGTCACTCATTCTTCTCCTCTAGGTCCTAGATTTTTGCAGTCTCCCCATCAAATCTGTAACCCACTCCAGTATTCCACCACATTACCAAGACATTTCTGTTTAGTAAAGTTTAGGCTGAGTTGGATTTCTATGACTTGTAATTAAGTCATGTTACATTGGACTGCACAGGTAGGGCAACGTGTTTAGGTATTTCCTTTTTCCATCGTAAGAGATACATGGGGCTGGCCATCCCTGTTACCCTTTTTTAGTACCTTCTCCTCTCTCTATAAATTATTTCATAGAGATATTTATTAACAACCTACTATGTACTGACTATTGAGGTTGCCAAGACCAATAAGAAATGAGTCCTATTTCCAGGAAGACTCTCTGGAACATGTAGATAGCCATGTAATAAGTCACATTTCCCGAAATATTTGGAAGAACACAAATTATTTGGTGAAGATAGGGATTCCTGCTTTCAAAAATTTTATGACTGTGTAAAATTGGGAAAAATGCATCCAACCATAATCCCTTAAGTTTCATACTGCATATTAGCATATTAAAATATACAGAAATGCTGTATCTTTAGCCAAATATTTCATAATTTCTAGAAAATGAAAACTGTGGTTTCCTGTGTGATCTGTTGACATTCCATGAAACTAGTGCTCTTCGGAAAGTATTTAAATAAAGATAGACAACTGTGAAAGAATGGAAATGAGAGAATTGGGTCACTTTTGGAGGGGATAGAAATGACTTCACAGAGGAGGGTAAGAATTTGAATTGAGCATTAATGAGTGAGTTTATCAGCTCAGGAAAGAGAAAGGTATTCCAGAAAAAGTTACGAGATGTAAAAAGGCAGAGATATAAGAATACAACTAAGGTTTATCTGGGAATAGTTAGTATTTTATGGGACTAGAAATGGTAGCAAAAAGAAGAAGAATAAAGAGATTTTTTAAGAAGCTAAGATGGAGGGATATAAAGAGTCAGGTCAAGATGTTTGGGTTTCTCATTATAGTGAGAACCACTAAATATTGCTTTCTCCTGCAAGGTGTATATTTTATTTCAATCACAACATAGCACTTAATGTTTTGGAAACAAATATTTTAAAACATTTATCTAAGGTCTCTTTTCCTAACTGAAGTTTGAAAAATTTTGCTGATTGGAAGAATAAATGGGCTAAAATGGAGGGGTTTCATTTAGAAAGAATGAGTTTTGTTTTCTTTCACCCCCAAAAGTTTATTCCCTCTGACATTCTCTCTTATTTACATAGTGCCTGGCTTTAAATTGGAACAAACTCAATGATAAACAATATCTTTGAGTGTTAACCATAAGAATATTTGCATTTTAGTAAGCTCCATTGTTTATCAAAAATTATTGGAAAGTCTCCCTTCATTCCATTTTACCTGTTTACACTCCTCTAAATCTGATTTGGAATGCCATCTCTTTCCTAACTTCTCTTCTGGAAACTCCAACCTACTCATTCATTTAATATGCATTTTCTGAGTTCTTAATGTCTGATAGAATCTTTGCAAGGCACTGGAAATCTACTACAATGCAGGAACTGCAGGTATCAGTGAACTTTGAGTCTAGTGGAGAGTCAGAGATGGAAACAGATATTCCAATATGGTATCTTGATTAGGGTAAATACAAGATGCTGGAGGAGTATCCAGGTGGAATAGCTGTTAAGTATATGTGTGGGATCTATCTGTCTGTCTTGTGAAGGGTCAGAGAGTCCTTCCCAGAGGAGATGACATCTAAAACTAAATAAAAATGAATAAACAATAATAATCCAGACATAAGAAAATGGTTGAGGGTAAGGTCATTCTGGGCAGCGAGAAGACAGCTTGTCAAAGGCCAGAGACAGGAAACCTTGGTGTTCAGTCTGGCCTTGAATATGAAGAAAAATGGTAGGAGATAAAGCTGCAGAGACAGGCAGAGAATGAAGAACTCTTGTATCATTTAATGTGATTTTGATTTTATCTGACATCTGGGGGACATCCTCAAAGTGGTTAAAGCAGTGAAGGTGATTTAATTAAGTGTGCATTTTAAAGACACTAATCAAAGTTCAGTATGGGAGCAGAAAGGCTGGAGTCTGCAAAGGCTGCTGAAATCGTCAAGGCTAGAGATGCTGGTGACCAGAACAAGGGAGGAGCAGTGGTGATGGTAAGAATGAGTTGGGGAGAGAGAGGGAGAAGGGAGAGAAGATGGGAATTAGTGAATGATTGGATTGAAGGGAAGGGAGGAGAAGAGTTTTGAATGAATTCTCCACCCTATAAACTTCTGTAACTATTGAGTTTATCAAGTGTTAGATGACTGAAAATATTTTGTCTCATGTAGTCACTCACCTTCCCTTTGCATTTGTCTTCTTTCCCCATCTAAGCATAAGCCTTACAAGGAACAGGGACATGTTTGTTTTATATGCAGCACATGGAAAGCATATAGTAAGTGCTAAAAAGAAAAACAGTGAATCCTTTTTTTTTTTTTTCCCTGCAAAAAAGAGTCACATTTTGCTTTCATGTTTTTTTGTTAGAGAAAAAGCAGTAAGTGTTATTTGCCACATTGGGTTTTCAGAAGTTTAGTTTTTCTTTTCTTTTTCTCTTTTTCTTTAACTTAGATACAAACTATTAGCATCTAACCAG